>NC_052157.1:453598-487233 GCF_902713615.1 Scyliorhinus canicula
CCCAGTGTCACTGCTCACTCCCCCCCCCCGAGTGTCACTGCTCACTCCCCCCACCCCCCAGTGTCACTCGCTTCACTCCCCACCACCCCCCAGTGTCAACTGCTCACTCCCCCCCCCAGTGTGTACTGCTCAACTGAGTCCCCCCCCAGCCCCGAGTGTCACTACCCAGCCCCCCGAGTGTCCTGCTCACTCCCCCCCTCAACCTCCGAGTGTCCACTACCCACCCACCCGATGGATCACTGGCTCACTCTCCCCCCACCCCCCAGTGTCACTACCACCCACCCCCCCTAGTGTCACTGCTCCTCTCTCTCGCCCCTCCCCCCGAGTGTCACTGCTCAGCTGCTCCCCCCCCCACCCCGAGTTGTCACTACCCCCCCCCACCCCGAGTGTCACTACCCCCCCACCCCGAGTGTCACTACCCACCCCCCCCCCGAGTGTCACTGCTCACTCCCCCCCCACCCCCCGTGTCACTGCTCACTACCCCCACCCCCCCGTGTCACTGCTCCCCCCCCCCCCCCCCCCCCCCCGGTCACTGCTCACTTCCCCCCCCCCCCCCGTGTCACTGCTCACCTCCCCCCCCCCCCCCCCCCCCGAGTGTCACTGCTCACTCCCCCCCCCCCGAGTGTCACTGCTCACTCCCCCCCCCCCGAGTGTCACTGCTCACTCCCCCCCCCCCCACGAGTTCACTCCCTCACCCCCCCCCAGTGTCACTGCTCACTCCCCCCCCCCCCCCGAGTGTCACTGCTCACTCCACCCCCCCCCGAGTGTCACTGCTCACTCCCCCCCCCGAGTGTCACTGCTCACCTCCCCCCGAGTGTCACTGCTCACTACCCCCCCCCCCCCCCATGTCACGCTCACCCCCCCCCCCCACGAGTGTCACTGCTCACTATCACCCTCCTACTCCATCCCCGAGTGTCACTCGCTCACGCCCCCCCCCCCCCAGGTGTCACTGCTCTAGCTACCTCCCCCCCCCCCCCCCGTGTCACTGCTCAATCCCCCCCCCCGAGTGTCACTGCCCCCCCCCGAGTGTCACTGCTCACTCCCCCCCCCCGAGTGTCACTGCTCACTCCCCCCCACCCCCCAGTGTCACTGCTCACTCCCCCCCACCCCCCAGTGTCACTGCTCACTCCCCCCCCAGTGTTACTGCTCACTCCCCCCCACCCCCGAGTGTCACTACCCAGCCCCCCGAGTGTCACTGCTCACTCCCCCCCAACCTCCCGAGTGTCACTACCCACCCCCCCGAGTGTCACTGCTCACTCCCCCCCCACCCCCGAGTGTCACTACCCACCCCCCGAGTGTCACTGCTCACTCTCCCCCTCCCCCCCCGAGTGTCACTGCTCACTCCCCCCCCCACCCCGAGTGTCACTACCCCCCCCACCCCGAGTGTCACTACCCCCCCACCCCGAGTGTCACTACCCACCCCCCCCCGAGTGTCACTGCTCACTCCCCCCCACCCCCCGTGTCACTGCTCACTACCCCACCCCCCGTGTCACTGCTCACTACCCCCCACCCCCCGTGTCACTGCTCATTACCCCCCACCCCCCGTGTCACTGCTCACTACCCCCTCCCCCCCACTCCCCCCGAGTGTCACTGCTCACTGCCCACCCACCGAGTGTCACTGCTCACTATCCTCCACCCCCCCCGAGTGTCAGTGCTCACTACCACCTCCCCCCCACGAGTGTCACTGCTCACTCCCCCCCTAGTGTTACTGCTCACTACCACCTCCCCCTCCCCCCCCGAGTGTCACTGCTCACTACCACCTCCCCCCACGAGTGTCACTGCTCACTACCACCTCCCCCCACGAGTGTCACTGCTTACTACCACCCTCCCTCCACGAGTGTCACTGCTCACTACCACCTCCCCCCACGAGTGTCACTGCTCACTACCACCTCCCCCCACGAGTGTCACTGCTCACTACACCCCCCCCCAGTGTTACTGCTCACTACCACCTCCCCCCCCCCCCCCCCCCCGAGTGTCACTGCTCACTGCATGTTCTCCCTGTGTCTGCGTGGGTTTCCTCCGGGTGCTCCGGTTTCCTCCCACAGTCCAAAGATGTGCAGGTTTGGTGGAATGGCCATGATAAATTGCCCTCAGTGTTGGGTGGGGTTACTGCGTTATGGGGATAGGGTGGAGGTGTGGGCTTGGGTCGGGTGCTCTTTGCAAGAGCCGGTGCAGACTTTGATGGGCCGAATGGCCTCCTTTTGCACTGTAAATTCTATATATATCTATATAACTATGCTCACTATCACCTCCTCCTCCATCCCCGAGTGTCATTGCTCACTACCCCCCTGCCCTGAGTGTCACTGCTCTTTACCACCTCCTCCTCTCTCACTGTCCCTGGTCAGAACAATGGTTTAGCAACTTAAATATCCATTCTCTTTCATTTACAACAACTGAAAAACATTGTGCAAGATCAGAACACTGACATTGACTTACAGACACCAACAAAAATACACAAACTGAAATTTGCACTGCAGTTATTTCTGTATTTTTGTTGCCTTTTCTAGCTGCATTTTAATGTGGTGTTTGCAATTGAATTCCTCCTAACCCATCCCTGACACCTACCTCAGGTACTCTGATATTTCCAGCTGCTCCCCTCCTGTGCAACAGTCACTTCCTGGAGCACATTCTCCCATCTCATTTTCTCAGCCTTCCCTGTCACCGGCTCTGTAATGGCAAACTGATCTTCCTCGAGAAGCTGCCAGTTCCTCCGCCTTCTCTCAATTGAACTTCTTGTTTGGCCTGATTAGTTTTGTATTCATCCAGTTCTTGCACCTTGTTCTTACATTTCACTTCCAGACCAATATTTGACTCTCTAATCTCATGCACTTCTCCCATAGTGCTAACAACCTTGGTTTACACGTCAGTCTGTCCACACAGAGGTCTACCTCAAAGATCTCAATGAGTCGATCCCACCTTCCTTTCTGGGTTAACTTATCCGAAGACTCTTCTTCTCTGTAGCCTCAGTCAATGTTCATCTTTGGGCCTCTGTCTCGCTGTGAGATTCTGCTGCAGGTCTTAGTTAGGATCAGAGTTGAAATCTGGATGAAGAGGAATGAGTGACTCAATACCGAATAATGCGTGAAAATGAGAATCCTCATTAAACAACCATTAAACAATTATTGATTAAAAGAAAAGGAAAGAAAGGTAACTTTAGTGAAAAGAAAGGAAGGAAAAGACGCTTTGTATGTATGTATTAAAAGAAAGGATGAAAGACAATTTACATCCATATGATACATATTATCATATGGACAATGTGTGCAGGAGGATTTCCTGATGCAGTATGTAGATAGGCCAACAAGAGGCGAGGCCGTATTGGATTTGGTACTGGGTAATAGAACAGTACAGCACAGAACAGGCCCTTCGGCCCTCGATGTTGTGCCGAGCAATGATCACCCTACTTAAACCCACGTAACCTGTATACCCGTAACCCAACAATCCCCCCATTAACCTTACACTACGGGCAATTTAGCATGGCCATTCCACCTAACCCGCACATCTTTGGACTGTGGGAGGAAACCGGAGCACCCGGAGGAAACCCACGCACACACAGGGAAGACGTGCAGACTCCACACAGACAGTGACCCAGCCGGGAATCGAACCTGGGACCCTGGAGCTGTGAAGCATTGATGCTAACCACCATGCTACCGTGAGGCCCCCAAATGAGGCCCCCGTGAGGCCCGGGTAATGAACCAGGACAGGTGTTAGATTTGGAGATAGGTGAGCACTTTGGTGATAGTGACCACAATTCAATTACGTTTACTTTAGTGATGGAGAGGGATAGGTATATACCGCAAGGCAAGGGTTATAGCTGGGGGAAAGGCAATTATGATGCGATGAGGCAAGACTTAGGATGCATCGGCTGGAGAGGAAGACTGCAGGGGATGGACACAATGGGAATGTGGAGCATGTTCAAGGAACAGCTACTGCGTGTCCTTGATAAGTATGTACCTGTTAGGCAGGGAGGAAGTGGTCGAGTGAGGGAGCCATGGGTTACTAAAGCAGTTGAAACACTTGTCAAGAGGAAGAAGGAGGCTTATGTAAAGATGAGACGTGATGGTTCAGTTGGGTCGGTTGAGAGTTACAAGTTAGCTAGGAAGGCTCTAAAGAGAGAGCTAAGAAGAGCCAAGCGAGGACATGAGAAGTCTTTGGCAGGTAGGATCAAGGATAACCCTAAAGCTTTCTATAGGTATGTCAGGGATAAAAGAATGACTGGGGTAAGAGTAGGGCCAGTCAAGGACAGTAGTGGGAAGTTGTGCGTAGAGTCTGAGGAAATAGGAGAGGTGCTAAATGAGTATTTTTCGTCAGTATTCACACAGGAAAAAGACAAACTTGTCGAGGAGAATACTGAGATACAGGCTACTAGACTAGAAGGGCTTGAGGTTCATAAGGAGGAGGTGTTAGCGATTCTGGAAAGTGTGAAAATAGATAAGTCCCCTGGGCCGGATGGGATTTATCCTAGGATTCTCTGGAAGCTAGGGAGGAGATTGCTGAGCCTTTGGCTTTGATCTTTAAGTCACCTTTGTCTACAGGAATAGTGCCAGAGGACTGGAGGATAGCAAATGTTGTCCCCTTGTACAAGAAGGGGAGTAGAGATATAGGCCAGTGAGCCTTACTTCTGTTGTGGGAAAAGTCTTGGAAAGGTTTATAAGAGATAGGATGTATAATCATCTGTAAAGGAATAATTTGATTAGAGATAGTCAACATGGTTTTGTGAAGGGTAGGTCGTGCCTTACAAACCTCATTGAGTTCTTCGAGAAGGTGACCAAACAGGTGGATGAGGGTAAAGCAGTTGATGTGGTGTATATGGATTTCAGTAAAGCGTTTGATAAGGTTCCCCACGGTAGGCTATTGCAGAAAATACAGAGGCATGGGATTCAGGGTGATTTAGCAGTTTGGATCAGAAATTGGCTAGCTGATAGAAGACAAAGAGTGGTGGTTGATGGGAAATGCCCTGACTGGTGTCCAGTTACTAGTGGTGTGCCACAAGGATCTGTTTTGGGCCGTTGCTGTTTGTCATTTTTATAAATGACCTGGAGGAGGGCGTAGAAGGATGGGTGAGTAAATTTGCAGATGACACTAAAGTCGGTGGAGTTGTGGACAGTGCAGAAGGATGTTACAAGTTACAGAGGGACATAGATAAGCTGCAGAGCTGGGCTGACAGGTGGCAAATGGAGTTTAATGCAGAAAAGTGTGAGGTGATTCATTTTGGAAGGAATAACAGGAAGGCAGAGTACTAGGCTAATGGTAAGATCCTTGGTAGTGTGGACGAGCAGAGAGATCTCGGTGTCCATGTCCATAGATCCCTGAAAGTTGCCACCCAGGTTGAGAAGGTTGTTAAGAAGGCGTACAGTGTGTTAGCTTTTATTGGTAGAGGAATTGAGTTTCGGAGCCATGAGGTCATGTTGCATTTGTACAGAACTCTGGTGCGGCCGCATTTGGAGTATTGCGTGCAGTTCTGGTCGCCACATTATAGGAAGGATGTGGAAGCATTGGAAAGGGTACAGAGGAGATTTACAAGAATGTTGCCTGGTATGGAGGGAAGGTCTTATGAGGAAAGGCTGAAGGACTTGAGGCTGTTTTCGTTAGAGAGAAGAAGGTTAAGAGGTGACTTAATTGAGGCATACAAGATGATCAGAGGATTAGATAGGGTGGACAGTGAGAGCCTTTTTCCTCGGATGGTGATGTCCAGCACGAGGGGACATAGCTTTAAATTGAGGGGAGATAGATATTGGACAGATGTCAGAGGTAGGTTCTTTACTCAGAGAGTAGTAAGGGCGTGGAATGCCCTGCCTGCAACAGTAGTGGACTCGCCAACACTAAACGCATTCAAATGGTCATTGGCTAGTGTTGCACGTTTTACTGTGGTTGTAAAACGCGTTTATTGGAGTGTATTAACACGCCTCCGAGTTCGACGTGTGCTTAACACTACTAGGCTCTGTTGTATGTAATTATTTAGCTCTGGAGTCGCCAGTTGCCGTATAGGCAACGTCACAAGTATTTCAAGGTCAAGTTCAAAGTAATAAAGACGATACACCGATTAGTAAAGTTCAAACGATCAATATTTATTATACAGTTATAATAAATACTCATGCACACACTAAGAGACTAAGCTATAACTAAACTTAAGTGAACAGAATACTTATCTAACAGGAACAGGCAAGGTCAGAGAACGAGGCCTTCGTCCTGGTCTTGTACTGCAGCCTTCAGCAAGCGTTCTGGTACTTTGGGGTCTAGTGGGCTTGGATCGCGTAGCGAGCGTTGAACTTACGGTTTCGGCGGCTGGAGTCAGGATGCAAGATGTCAGTCAGAGCCGGAGCACGAGTTTAACAGACCGGGCTCTGTGGGGAATTTGCTTTTATACCCCTCTCTAATGTCCTTGCCCCCTTCTAGGCGGGCTCTACCTTTCGGTACCGATTGGAACGTTTCCAAACGGCTACCTTCGAAATCCTCCAATGCGGGGGCTTCCCTCGATGTTGGGGGGTGGTTTCGATATTCGTTACTCTGGTGCCATCCTGTTTGCACAACCAATTAAGTGCTACATTGAGATGGAAATGTTGCCATTGTGTGTGCCTGGATCTGGGCTGCCTCATCAGAATGTTAAGCGCTTTGCCATTAACACCTTTGGCTTGGAGATCTGCACCTGGCCAGAAAACTGGTTTGCTGCTTGCAAAATGCTAATTAGTTGAGAGCAGGCTGTCTGTTCTCACTAAACAGGCTTTCCCTGCTGTCTTCCATTTTAGTTTGGCTCAGTGTCCATTTTGCGTGGCCAGCATGGCTACACTAGGCATATGGATGATAAGGGAATAGTGTAGAGGGACTTTAGAGGGGTTTCACAGGACGGCGCAACATCGTGGGCCGAAGGGCCTGTACTGCGCTGTAATGTTCTATGTTCTATTATACATATGTACAGGTACACACTGTATTTAAATTATAACTTCAAATTGGTCTGTTCACGAAAGTGGGAAGGCTTTCCTTGGTTCATACATCATGGAGTCTCGGAATAACCTTATACAGAGGTGGACTGTCCAGTGAGTCCCTCCAGCCACCAGTATCCTGCCACCAGTATCCAGCCACCAGTATCCTGCCTCCAGTATCCTGCCTCCAGTATCCTGCCTCCAGTATCCTGCCTCCAGTATCCTGCCTCCAGTATCCAGCCTCCAGTATCCTGCCTCCAGTATCCTGCCTCCAGTATCCTGCCTCCAGTATCCTGCCTCCAGTATCCTGCCTCCAGTATCCTGCCACCAGTATCCTGCCTCCTGCCTCCAGTATCCTGCCTCCAGTATCCTGCCTCCAGTATCCTGCCTCCAGTATCCTGCCTCCAGTATCCTGCCACCAGTATCCTGCAGTGTTTGACTGCATTCTGAATGTTGGATGCTGAACTGCTTCGAGTCCAATTTCTAACTTTATTCCAGCCTTTCGAGGTTTTCTCAAAACAGGAGCCTGGTAAACATGAGTCTTTGTCAAATTGTTCTCAAAAGGGCGGCACGGTGGCACAGTGGTTAGCATTGCTGCCTACGGCGCTGAGGACCCGGGTTCGAATCCCGGCCCTGGGTCACTGTCTGTGAGGAGTTTGCACATTCTCCCCGTGTCTGCGTGGGTTTCACCCCCACAACCCAAAGATGTGCAGGCTAGGTGGATTGGCCACGCTAAATTGCCCCTTAATTGGAAAAAATGAATTGGATATTCTAAATTTATAAAAAAAAAATTGTTCTCAAAGGCACGGCAATATTTGTGTACTTTACAATATTAAACTTGTTTACGTAGCCTTTGATGGCGTCCCCCATCTGATATCATTCAGATTATATATTGCCCATCAGTCTATCTCCATTTCCTCATTCCACATAGTCCACCCAAGGGTCATTGATAACAGTAAGACACTATCTCCTGTTAAACAATAACAACTTTTGTTTTAGTAAGCCGAACCTGGAAAGGGAAAACAATTATACAGATGAAATCCCAGCTCCGAACATGGCTCGCGTGAGAAACAAAGTTCTTGGAGGCCAAGAATGAATGATTCATCCTAATCCCAGTTTCCGGCTCCCAGTCCTGTTGGTTATAACACTTCAGGTGTAAATTCAAATGCTTTTTGAAAGATGATGAAGGTTTCTGCCTCCAGCACCCTCTCAGGCAGTGACTTTCAGACATAATCACCCTCTGGGTGAAAGGAATTCCCCTCAGGTCCCCCCTAATTCACTTTGGAAGAAGGAATTTAGGCACAGACTATTTTCTAAATGGGGAGATGCTGAGGAAATCAGAAGCACAAAGGGACTTGGCAGTCCTTGTTCACGATTCTCTTAAGGTTAATGGGCAGGTTCAGTCGGCAGTTAGGAAGGCAAATTCAATGTTAACATTCATGTCGAGAGGGCTAGAATACAAGAGCAGGGATGTATTTCTGAGTCTGTATAAGGCTCTGGTCAGACCCCATCTGGAGTATTGTGAGCAGTTTTGGGCCCCGTATCTAAGGAAGGATGTGCTGGCCTTGGAAAGGGTCCAGAGGAGATTCACAAGAATGATCCCTGGAATGAAGAACTTGTCATATGAGGAACGGTTGACGACTCTGGGGCTGTGCTCATTGGAGTTTAGAAGGATGAGGGGGGATCTTACTGAAACTTACAGGGTACTGCAAGGTCTGGATAGAGTGGACGTGGAGAGGATGTTTCCACTTGTAGGAAAAACTAGAAGCAGAGGACACCATCTCAGACTAAAGGGACGATCCTTTAAAACAGAGATGAGGAGTAATTTCTTCAGCCAGAGGGTGGTGAATCTGTGGAACTCTTTGCCGCAGAAGGCTGTGGAGGCCAAATCACTGAGTGTCTTCAAGACAGAGATAGATAGGTTCTTGATTAATATGGGGATCAGGGGTTATGGGGAGAAGGCAGGAGAATGGGGATGAGAAAATATCAGCCATGATTGAATGGCAAAGCAGACTCGATGGGCCAAGTGGCCTAATTCTGCTCCTATGTCTTATGGGAATGTTTGATGGAGACAGTGCACAGGGAGCTTTTCTAGAATCACTACAGTGCAGAAGGAGGCTATTCAGCCCATGGGGTTTGCACCGGCCCTCCAAAAGAGCACCCTACCTAGGCCTACACCCCTATCCTATCCCAGTAACCCCACTTCACCTTTGGACACAAAGGGGCAATTTAGCATGGCCAATCCACCTAATCTGCTAACCCATCTAATCTATTCTGTATCTCACTCTGTGCCATACCTGCCCTGGGAGTCTTAATGGGTCACTGTAGAAGGCACTTTACTCTGTCTATAATCCCGTGCTATACCAGTCCTGGAGAGAGAGTGTTTGATACAATCTTTAACTTCCTTACTTAGCCACGGATTATGCAAATTTCTCAGTATTTCTCACTGAGATAAACCTTTGCTGAGAGTTATTTTTTTCCAGTTCCCCGCGAAGAAGTGGATGAATGGTTGCCACCTTCCAGGCGAACCCCGATAGTGATCCTCGTAAGGCCAACTGGATTTTTTCCAAGCCGAGAAAGCTTGCCATGTCCGACAGCCATACTTCGGTCCTTGGGGGCTTTGAGTCCCTCCAGGCCAACAGTATTCGTCGCCGGGCTATCAGGGAAGCAAAGGCCACAACGTCAGCCTCTATCCCCTCCTGTACTCCCGGGTCTTCCGACACCCCAAAAATCACCACCTCTGGACTCATCGCCACCCTGGTTTCAGTACCCGGGATATGACGTCCGCAAATCCCTGCCAGTATCCCCTGAGTTTTAGACCGCCCAGAACATGTGGACATGGTTCGCTGGTCCTCCCCCACATCTAGCGCACTTGTCCTCCAGCCCAAAGAATTTGCTCATCCAGGCCACCGTCATGTGGGCCACCCGGTGAACCACCTTGAACTGAATCAGACCGAGCCTGGCACATGTTGCGGTTGCATTTACCCTCCTCAGAGCGTCTGCCCATCCGCCTCCCTCCAACCCCCCACCAAGCTCCTCCTCCCACTTAAGTTTCAGTTCCTCAGGTCCCTGTGTCCTCCGCTCCCATAAGCTCCTTATAAATATCCGAGACTCTCCCCTCTCCTACCTCACCCCTGGAAATTACCCTGTCCTGGATCCCCCTTGGTGGAAGGCGTGGAAAGGACGTCCCGTCCTGTGTACGCACAAAATCCCGCAGCTGCAAGTACCGAAAGTCATTCCCCCTCGCCAGCCCGAACTTCTCCAGCGCCCTCATGTTCGTGAAGCTCCCTTCCAGGAACAAGTCGCCCATCCTTCCCACCCCCGCCCTCCGCCATGCTCGAAACGCGCCATCCATCTTCCCTGGGACAAATCGGTGGTTGTCACATATTGGGGACCAGACCGATGCTCCCACTTCCCCCGCATGCTTCCTCCATTGGCCCCAAATCCGCAAAGCCGCCACCACTACAGGGCTGGTGGAGTACCTGGCCGGCGGGAGCGGCAGGGGAGCCGTGACCAGGGCTGCCAAGCTGGTGCCCCTGCACGAAGCAGCCTCCACCCGCTCCCAAACCGACCCCGTATTTGCTGAGAGTTATTAAAGAGTGGTGAATCTGTGGAATTAATTGCCGCAGAAGGCTGTGGGGGCCAAATTACTGAGTGTCTTTAAGACAGAGAGAGATAGATTCTTGATTAATAAGGGGATCAGGGGTTATGGGGAGAAGGCAGGAGAATGGGGATGAGAAAATATCAGCCATGATTGAATGGTGGAGCAGACTCGATGGGCCGAGTGGCCTAATTCTCCTCCTGTGTCTTAACATAAGAACTAGGAGCAGGAGTCGGCCATCTGGCACCTCGAGCCTGCTCCGCCATTCAATGAGATCATGGCTGATCTTTTGTGGACTCAGCTCCACTTTCCGGCCCGAACACCATAACCCTTAATCCCTTTATTCTTCAAAAAACTATCTATCTTTACCTTAAAAATATGTAATGAAGGAGACTCAACTGCTTCACTGGGCAAGGAATTCCATAGATTCACAACCCTTTGGGTGAAGAAGTTCCTCCTAAACTCAGTCCTAAATCTACTTCCCCTTATTTTGAGGCTATGTCCCCTAGTTCTGCTTTCACCCGCCAGTGGAAACAACCTGCCCGCATCTATCCTATCTATTCCCTTCATAATTTTAAATGTTTCTATAAGATCCCCCCTCATCCTTCTAAATTCCAACGAGTACAGTCCCAGTCTACTCAACCTCTCCTCATAATCCAACCCCTTCAGCTCTGGGATTAACCTAGTGAATCTCCTCTGCACACCCTCCAGCGCCAGTACGTCCTTTCTCAAGTAAGGAGACCAAAACTGAACACAATACTCCAGGTGCGGCCTCACTAACACCTTATGCAGTCTTATGGTCTTATTTTCTTAAACATCTGCCAACCCTCCCACTGTCTGATTTTTAACCTAGTTTTCCAGTTCACATAAGCTATGGCTGCCTTCATACCCTTCGAGTTACCTTTATTTAGGTTTAAAACACTAGTCTTAGACCCACCCTGCTCCCCTTCAAACTGAATATGAATTTCAGTCATGTTATGATTGCAGCACCTTGAGCTTCCTACACCAGGAATAAGCTGCCCTGGGAGTGTTTGATGGGAACAGGGTAGAGGGAGCATTATGCTCCTGGGTTGTTGACCTCATTGATAAGGGAAGTAGATCCTGATGGTAGCACAGTGGTTAGCACTGTTGCCTCACAGCGCCAGGGTACCAGGTTCCCCAACCTAGCCGGGCACAGCCCCGACACCCCAACCTAGCCGGGCACAGCCCCGACACCCCAACCTAGCCGGGCACTGCACCCCGACACCCCAACCTAGCCGGGCACAGCCCCGACACCCCAACCTAGCCGGGTGCAGCCCCCCAACACCCCAACCTAGCCGGGCACAGCACCCCGACACCCCAACCAAGCCGGGCACAGCACCCCGACACCCCAACCTAGCCGGGTGCAGCCCCCCAACACCCCAACCTAGCCGGGCACAGCACCCCGACACCCCAACCAAGCCGGGCACAGCCCCGACACCCCAACCTAGCCGGGTGCAGCCCCCCGACACCCCAACCTAGCCGGGCACAGCCCCGACACCCCAACCTAGCCGGGCACAGCACCCCGACACCCCAACCTAGCCGGGCACAGCCCCGACACCCCAACCTAGCCGGGCACAGCCCCCCGACACCCCAACCTAGCCGGGCACAGCCCCGACACCCCAACCTAGCCGGGCACAGCCCCGACACCCCAACCTAGCCGGGCACAGCACCCCGACACCCCAACCTAGCCGGGCACAGCCCCGACACCCGCAGCCTAGCCGGGCACAGCCCCGACACCCCAACCTAGCCGGGCACAGCCCCGACACCCCAACCTAGCCGGGCACAGCCCCCCGACACCCCAACCTAGCCGGGAGCAGCCCCCCGACACCGCAGCCTAGCCGGGAGCAGCCCCGACACCCCAACCTAGCCGGGCACAGCCCCGACACCCCAACCTAGCCGGGCACAGCACCCCGACACCCCAACCTAGCCGGGCACATCCCCCCGACACCCCAACCTAGCCGGGTGCAGCCCCCCAACACCCCAACCTAGCCGGGAGCAGCCCCCCGACACCCCAACCTAGCCGGGAGCAGCCCCGACTCCCCAACCTAGCCGGGCACAGCCCCGACACCCCAACCTAGCCGGGAGCAGCCCCGACACCCCAACCTAGCCGGGCACAGCCCCCCAACACCCCAACCTAGCCGGGGGCAGCCCCCCGACACCCCAACCTAGCCGGGCACAGCCCCGACACCCCAACCTAGCCGGGCACAGCCCCGACACCCCAACCTAGCCGGGCACAGCCCCGACACCCCAACCTAGCCGGGAGCAGCCCCCCGACACCGCAGCCTAGCCGTGTGCAGCCCCGACTCCCCAACCTAGCCGGGCACAGCACCCCGACACCCCAACCTAGCCGGGGGCAGCCCCGACACCGCAGCCTAGCCGGGTGCAGCACCCTGAAACAGGCAACCGTCACCGTGTTTTTTTTAATTCATTTTATTACAAACGTGTATTAAAACAGGTTACAGCAAATAAACACCCCGGGAAACATACTTCCCAACAATCAACTGTACAGTCTACAGATTTTCCCCAGTTTCACAGCCGCCTTCCTCCTCTCTGAGTTCCAGACCTTCACCTTGTTAAAGGCCGTCCGCTTCCTCGCAGCTCAGCCCCATATCCCGATAAATCCTTATCAGACTTCCTTCCCATTTCGTGTGGCTGTGCTCCTCGATCCACTGCACAACCGTCTCCTTATCCTGAAAACTGAAACTGAATGATAATGGCACCAGGCGAAGCGTCCGGTCAGCCTTGTCCAGCACCAGGCGAAGCGTCCGGTCAGCCTTGTCCAGCACCAGGCGAAGCGTCCGGTCAGCCTTGTCCAGCACCAGGCGAAGCGTCCGGTCAGCCTTGTCCAGCACCAGGCGAAGCGTCCGGTCAGCCTTGTCCAGCACCAGGCGAAGCGTCCGGTCAGCCTTGTCCAGCACCAGGCGAAGCGTCCGGTCAGCCTTGTCCAGCACCAGGCGAAGCGTCCGGTCAGCCTTGTCCAGCACCAGGCGAAGCGTCCGGTCAGCCTTGTCCAGCACCAGGCGAAGCGTCCGGTCAGCCTTGTCCAGCACCAGGCGAAGCGTCCGGTCAGCCTTGTCCAGCGCGGGCGAAGCGTCCGGTCAGCCTTGTCCAGCACCAGGCGAAGCGTCCGGTCAGCCTTGTCCAGCACCAGGCGAAGCGTCCGGTCAGCCTTGTCCAGCACCAGGCGAAGCGTCCGGTCAGCCTTGTCCAGCACCAGGCGAAGCGTCCGGTCAGCCTTGTCCAGCACCAGGCGAGACCGGTGTGGAATAGAGACCATCATCGGCCACCATCTTCCAAAATATCTGTGCCAAGTACTCGGTGGGACCCCCCCACACACCCACCTCCTCCCCCTCCCCCTCCGGCAACCCGACAACTCTCGGGTTCTGCCTCCTTGACCGATTTTCCAGGGCATTGACTTACGCTTTCAAACTCTTATTCTCAGTGATCGCCACCTCCATCTCAGCAATGTCGCAAGCTGCTGACGGTTCCTCCTCTACACCCTCCACACCTCGCCAGTGCCTCTCCAGTGCCTCCTCCACACCCTCCAGTGCCTCCTCCACACCCTCCAGTGCCTCCTCCACACCTCGCCAGTGCCTCCTCCACACCTCGCCAGTGCCTCCTCCACACCCTTCAGTGCCTCCTCCACAACCTCCAGTGCCTCCTTCACACCCTCCAGTGCCTCCTTCACACCCTCCAGTGCCTCCTCCACACCCTCCAGTGCCTCCTCCACACCTCGCCAGTGCCTCCTCCACACCCTTCAGTGCCTCCTCCACACCCTCCAGTGCCTCCTTCACACCCTCCAGTGCCTCCTTCACACCCTCCAGTGCCTCCTCCACACCCTCCAGTGCCTCCTCCACACCTCGCCAGTGCCTCCTCCACACCCTTCAGTGCCTCCTCCACAACCTCCAGTGCCTCCTTCACACCCTCCAGTGCCTCCTTCACACCCTCCAGTGCCTCCTTCACACCCTCCAGTGCCTCCTCCACACCCTCCAGTGCCTCCTCCACACCCTCCAGAGCCTCGCCAGTGTCTTCATCGCCCCGATGATTTTATCAAGCTCCTCCTGGACTGGGCCCAGTGCTTCCTCAATCTCTCTGAGACCAACTTCCAGTGCCTCTCAAAGTGTACAGTTAACTCCTTAGCCAGTGCGTCCGAGAACATGACACTGCCGTCGCCACCTTTTCAGCCGAGGAGTTAGACCAGTTCCTGAGTCTGCCGCAGAACTATCTGCTTTGGCTTTCCTGGTTCCTTTTTGGCGTGAATTCGGGTGCAGGGAACCTGTGGGAATGATCCAGAATGTTTTGCGCAAACATCTCCTGATTAAACGGGCAAAAAGGCCTCCCAAACGCAGATCCTGACCAGAGCTCCCAAACGTGAGACCCACCTCTTACATACTGCCGCCGGAGGCCCCACAATATCGATATATATTAATGATCTAAATCTTGGTGTGCAAGGAACAGATTCAGAGTTTGTGATTGATACAAAACTTGGAATATTGTAAACTGTCAACGGGACAGCGTAGAACTTCTAAAGGACAGAGACAGGCTGGTGCGGCGGGCGGCTGGTGGAGCGGGCGGGCTGGTGGGGCGGGCGGGCTGGTGGGGCGGGCGGCTGGTGGGGCGGGCGGCTGGTGGAGCGGGCGGGCTGGTGGGGCGGGCGGCTGGTGGGGCGGGCGGCTGGTGGGGCGGGCGGCTGGTGGAGCGGGCGGGCTGGTGGGGCGGGCGGCTGGTGGGGCGGGCGGCTGGTGGAGCGGGCGGGCTGGTGGGGTGGGCGGCTGGTGGGGCGGGCTGGTGAAGCGGGCGGCTGGTGGGGCGGGCGGCTGGTGGGGCGGGCGGCTGGTGGGGCGGGCGGCTGGTGGGGCGGGCTGGTGGAGTGGGCGGGTTGGTGGAGTGGGCGGGTTGGTGGAGTGGGCGGGTTGGTGGAGCGGGCGGCTTGTGGAGCGGGCGGCTGGTGGAGCGGGCGGGCTGGTGGAGCGGGGCGGCTGGGGGGCGGGGGCTGGTGGGGCGGGCGGGCTGGTGGAGCGGGGGGCTGGTGGAGCGGCGGGGTGGAGCGGGCGGCTGGGGGGGGGCGGGGGGAGGGGGGTGGAGCGGGGGGCTGGTGGGGTGAGGGCAGGAGGGTGGAGCGGGGGCGGGGGGGTGGCGAGGGGGCAGGGGGTGGAGAGGGGGCAGGGGGGTGGAGCGGGGGCAGGGGGGTAGGCGGGGGCAGGGGGTGGAGCGGCGGTGGAGCGGGCAGTGGGGTGGAGCGGGAGCAGGGGGGTGGAGCGGGGGCAGGGGGGTGGAGCGGGGGCAGGGGGGTGGAGCGGGGGCGGGGGTGGAGCGGGGGCGGGGGGGGGGCGGAGTGGGGGCGGGGGGTGGAGCGGGGGCGGGGGGGGGGCGGAGTGGGGGGCGGGGGGGAGCGGGGGCAGGGGGTGGAGCGGGGGCAGGGGGGTGGAGCGGGGGCAGGGGGGTGGAGTGGGGGCGGGGGGTGGAGCGGGGGCAGGGGGGGCGGAGTGGGGGCGGGCGGGCGGAGTGGGGGGCGGAGCGGGGGCAGGGGGGCAGAGCGGGGGCAGGGGGCGGTGCGGGGGCAGGGGGGTGGAGTGGTGGTGGAGTGGGGGCGGGGGGGGCGGAGTGGGGACGGGGGGGGGCGGAGTGGGTGGAGTGGGGGCGGGGGGGCGGAGTGGGTGGAGTGGGGGCGGGTTGGGCGGACTGGGGGCAGGTTGGGTGGCCAATGAAGTTCAATGTGGAGAAGTGTGAGGTGGTGCATTTTGGTGGAAGAACGTGGAGAGACCGTTTAAAATAAGGGGTAAAATTCTAAATGCGGTGCAGGGGTAGAGGGACCTGGGTGGCAGGACAGGTGGAGAGAGCCGTTAATAAAGCAGAGAGTATTCTGGGATTTATTAATAGGAGCACAGAGTGCAAGAGCAAGGGGGTTATACTGAACTATACAGACACTAATTAGATCTCAGCTGGAATATTGGGCACAGCTCTGGGAGCCACACTATAGGAAGGATGTGAACACATTGGAGAGAGTGGGGAAGAGGTTCACAAGAATGGTTCCAGGGATGAGAAACGTTAGTGATGAGGATAGATTGGAGAGGTTGGGACTGTTCTCCTTGGAGAGAAGGCGGCTGAGAGGAGGTTTCAGAGAGATGTTCAAAACCATGAGGGGGCTGGACAGAGTTGACAGGGAGGGCGCAGATTTGAAATAATTTGCAAAAGAAGCAAATGTGATGTGAGAAAGATCAGTTCACCCAGCGAGTGGTTGGGCCTGGAATGCACGGCCTGGTGGAGACCGGCTCAATCGAGGGGTTCAAGAGGGTGTTGGATGGTTATTTGAATAGAAACAACATGCAGGGGTTACGGGGAAAAGGCAGGGGAACAGCACTGAGTCACGATGCTCGTTTGGAGAGTCGGTGCAGAGACAATGGGCCGAATGGCCTCCTTCTGCATCATAACAATTCTGTGATTCTTTGAATCTGTAGCTGCTGGAAAGGGATTGTAAACACATTCAAAAATAACTATCAAAAGGGAATTAAGGATGAAATTTGCAGGGTCACGGGGAAAGAGCAGGGTAGTGAGATTAATTGAATACTCCAATAAAGAGATGATATAAAGACAATGGGCCGGATTCCTGCCTTCGTGCTTTAGCAAATTGTTATTCCAGGTTTAACTCTTCATTAACTAGTTATGTCCAGCTGGTGCCCTCATCTGTCCATATCATTATTTTAGGTGATTTTTGGTACAGCTAATTTGGGGGAAGATGGTGCTGTTGTGGTCATGTCATTAGTTTGGTGACCCACAAGCCCGTCTAATGCTCTGGGGACACGGGTTCAAATCTCACCCCGGCAGCTAGTGGAATTTAAATTCAATGAATTGAATTGAATCAACTGGAATTGAATGACATGCTCGGAAAATGTGACGATGAAACTGTAATTTAGAATTTAGATTGGGCAGCGCAGTGGTTAGCATTTTCGCCTCACAGGGCCGATCCCGGCTCCGGGTCCGTGTGGAGTTTGTACATTCTCCCTGTGTTTGCGTGGGTTTCACCCCCACAACCCAAAGATGTGCAGGGTAGGTTGATTGGCCACGCTAAATTGCCCCTTAATTGGAAAAAATGAATTGGGTACTGTAAATTTAAAAAAAATAATAATTTAGATTTATTGTCACGGCCAGGTGTTAGATTTAGATGTAGGTGAGCACTTTGGTGATAGTGATCACAATTCGGTTATGTTTACTTTAGCGATGGGCAGGGATAGGTATATACCGCAAGGCAAGAATTATAGCTGGGGGAACGGCAATTATGATGCTATTCGGCAAGATTTAGGATGTACAGGATGGGGAAGGAAACTGCAGGGGATGGGTACAATCGAAATGTGGAGCTTTTTAAAGGAACAGCTACTGCGTGTCCTTGATAAGTATGTACCTGTCAGGCAGGGAGGAAGTTGTCGAGCAAGGGAACCGTGGTTTACTAAGGAAGTTGAAGCACTTGTCAAGAGGAAGAAGAAGGCTTATGTTAGGATGAGACATGAAGGCTCAGTTAGGGCACTTGAGAGTTACAAGTTAGCCAGGAAGGACCTAAAGGGAGAGTTAAGAAGAGCGAGGAGAGGACACGAAAAGTAATTGGCGGATAGGATCAAGGAAAACCCTAAGGCTTTCTATAGGTATATCAGGAACAAAAGAATGACTAGAGTAAGATTAGGGCCAATCAAGAATAGTAGTGGAAAGTTGTGTGTGGAATCAGAGGAGATAGGGGAAGCGTTAAATGGATATTTTTCGTCAGTGTTTACACTGGAGAAAGACAATGTTGTCGAGCAGAATACTCAGGTACAGTCGACCAGGCTAGATGGGATTGAGGTTCACAAGGAGGAGGTGTTAGCAATTTTGGAAAGTGTAAAAATAGATAAGTCCCCTGGGCCAGATGGGATTTATCCTAGGATTCTCTGGGAAGCCAGGGAGGAGATTGCAGAGCCTTTGTCCTTGATCTTTATGTCGTCTTTGTCGACAGGAATAGTGCCGGAAGACTGGAGGATAGCAAATGTTGTCCCCTTGTTCAAGAAGGGGAGTAGAGACAACCCTGGTAATTATAGACCTGTGAGCCTTACTTCGGTTGTGGGTAAAATGTTGGAAAAGCACGATGGAGGAGGAGTAGTCCCACGTGGGGAGGAGTCGGAGGTAGGGCGGGAGTCGCCGGGGTCAGCAGAAGTTAGCTGTCTCACGGGAGTGCTATGGAGGGAGGGGTCCTAGCCTTTGGGGGGGGGGGGTACCGGGTTGCTGCTGAAACTGTCAGGAAGGAGCTGGAGGACGCAGGGGGTGCTGGAGGGGGGGAGTTGCCGCCGTGGGGAACTGGCAGAGCGGGGGACGCTGGCCGGGGGTGGGCAAGGGATGGGATATGGCTAATCGGCAGGGGAGGGGGGCAGGGAGCCCTCTGATCCGGCTGATAACCTGGAATGTGAGGGGGCTGAATGGGCCGGTCAAACGGGCCCGGGTATTTGCGCACCTGAAGGGGCTGAAGGCGGATGTGGCCATGCTCCAGAAGACACACCTGAGAGTGGTGGACCAGGTCCGGCTGAGGAAGGGGTGGGTGGGCCAGGTATTCCACTCAGGGCTGGATGAGAAGAGTAGGGGGATGGCGATCCTGGTGGGGAAGAAGGTGGCGTTTGAGGCGTTATATGTGGTGGCTGACAGTGGCGGGAGGTATGTGATGGTGAGTGGTAAGCTGCAGGGGGAGCGGGTAGTGTTGGTGAATGTTTACGCCCCAAACTGGGACGATGCGGGGTTTATGCGGCGCATGTTGGGCCGCATTCCGGACCTGGAGGTGGGGGGCCTGATCATGGGGGGGGACTTCAACACGGTACTGGATCCCCATTGGATCGATCCAAGTCCCGGACGGGTAGGAGGCCGGCGGCGGCTAAGGTGTTGAGGGGATTTATGGACCAGATTGGGGGGGGGGGGGGGGGGGGGGGGGACCCCCTGGAGGTTTGCGAGGCCAAGGGCCAGGGAATACTCGTTTTTCTGCCACGTACATAAGGCCTACTCGAGGATTGATTTTTATGTCCTGAGCAGGGGGCTGGTTTCGAGGGTGGAGGAAGTGGAATACTCCGCCATTGCCATTTCGGATCATGCCCCGCACTGGGTGGACCTCGGGCTGGGGGAGGAGAGGGACCAACGTCCGCTCTGGCGCTTGGAGGTGGGGCTGCTGGCAGACGAGGAGGTGGCCGAGAGGGTTCGGGGGTGTATTGAGAGGTACCTTGAGGCCAACGATGACAGGGAGGTCCGAGTGGGGACGGTCTGGGAGGCATTGAAGGCGGTGATGAGGGGGGAATTGATCTCCATCCGAACCCATAGGGAGAGGGGGGAGCAGAGGGAGAGATTGGTGGGGGAGATGGTGCAGGTGGATAGGAGATATGCGGAGGCTCCAGAGGAGGGATTGCTGGGGGAGAGGCGTAGCCTTCAGGCCAGATTCGACCTATTGACGACCAGAAAGGCGGAAGCTCAGGGGAGGAAAGCACGGGGGGCGGTGTATGAATACGGGGAGAAGGCGAGCAGGATGCTGGCACACCAGCTCCGAAAGCGGGACGCGGCCAGGGAGATTGGGGGAGTGACGGATAAGGCTGGGAAGGTGGTGCGGAGAGGAGCAGATGTTAATGGGGTCTTCAGAGACTTCTATGGGAACTGTACCGGTCGGAGCCCCCGGTGGAGGGGGGTGGAATGGGGCGCTTCTTGGACAAGCTGCGATTCCCGAGGGTGGAGGAGGAGCAGGTGGAGGGACTGGGGGTGCCGATCGAGCTGGAGGAGGTTATCAAAGGGATAGGGAGCATGCAGTTGGGGAAGGCGCCGGGGCCGGATGGGTTTCCGGCGGAATTTTATAAAAGGTATTTGGACCTGTTGGGCCCCCTGTTGGTCCGGACCTTTAACGAGGCAAGGGAGGGGGGGCTTTGCCCCCAACTATGTCACGGGCGCTGATTTCCTTGATCCTGAAGCGGGACAAGGACCCTCTGCAGTGTTGGTCATATAGGCCGATTTCGCTGCTGAACGCCGACGCTAAGCTGCTGGCAAAGATCCTGGCCACTAGAATAGAGGATTGCGTGCCCGGGGTCATTCACGAGGACCAGACGGGGTTTGTGAATGGAAGGCAGTTGAATACGAACGTGCAAAGGCTCCTCAATGTCATTATGATGCCGGCCATGGAAGGGGAGGCGGAGATAGTGGTGGCAATGGATGCGGAGAAGGCCTTTGATAGGGTTGAGTGGGAGTATTTGTGGGAGGTGTTGGGGGTTTGGGTTTGGGTTTGGGGAGGGGTTTATTCGGTGGGTGAGGCTGCTCTACGAGGCCCCGATGGCGAGTGTAGCCACAAATAGGAGGAGGTCGGAGTACTTTCGGCTTTACCGGGGGACAAGACAGGGGTGCCCCCTGTCCCCCTTGCTCTTTGCGTTGGCAATTGAGCCCCTGACGTTGAGGGAGTCGGGGAACTGGAGGGGCCTGGTGCGGGGTGGGGAGGAGCATCGAGTGTCACTGTACGCAGACGACCTGCTGCTGTATGTGACGGACCCGGTGGGGGGGATGCCGGAGGTGATGAGGATTCTTAGTGAATTTGGGGGTTTCTCAGGGTATAAGTTGAACCTGGGCAAGAGTGAGTTGTTTGTGGTACATCCGGGGGATCAAGAGGAGGGGATTGGTAGGCTCCCATTGAAGCAGGCAGGGAAGAGCTTCAGGTACCTAGGGGTCCAGGTGGCTGGGAGCTGGGGGGCCCTGCACAAGCTCAACCTCACAAGGTTGGTGGAGCAGATGGAGGAGGAGTTTAAGAGGTGGGATATGTTACTGCTGTCACTGGCGGGGAGGGTTCAGTCCGTTAAGATGACGGTGCTCCCGAGGTTTTTGTTCCTGTTCCAGTGCCTCCCCATCCTTATCCCGAAGGCCTTTTTTAGGAGGGTCAACAGGAGTATCACGGGATTTGTGTGGGTGCATGGGACTCCGAGGGTGAGAAGAGTGTTCCTGGAACGAGGCAGGGATAGGGGGGGGCTGGCGTTGCCCAACCTCTGTGGGTACTATTGGGCTGCCAACGCAGCAATGGTGCGTAAGTGGGTAATGGACGAGGAAGGGGAAGCATGGAAAAGGATGGAGGCGGCGTCATGTGTGGGTACGAGCCTGGAGGCGCTGGTAACAGCGCCGTTGCCGCTCCCTCCAACGAGGTATACCACGAGCCCGGTGGTGGCGGCTACCCTCAAAATTTGGGAGCATTGGAGACGGTGTAGGGGAGAAGTGGGGGGCTCGATGGAGGCCCCGATCCGGGAGAACCATCGGTTTGTCCCAGGGAGCATTGATGGCGGATTCCTGGGCTGGCACAGGGCAGGGATTAGGAGGTTGAGGGACCTGTTTGTGGAGGGGAGGTTCGCGAGCTTGGGGGAGTTAGAGGGGAAGTTTGGGCTCCCCCCCCCCCCCCCCCCCCCCCCCCCGGGGAACATGTTTAGGTACATCCAGGTGAGGGCGTTTGCCAGGCAGCAGGTGGAGGGGTTCCCCTTGCTGCCCCCACGAGGGGTGCGGGATCGGTTGCTCTCGGGGTGTGGGTTGGAGGAGGGAGGATTTCGGACATATACCGGGTGATGCAGGAGGTAGACGAGGCGTCGGTGGAGGAACTGAAGGGTAAATGGGAAGAGGAGCTGGGTGAGGAGATTGAGGAGGGGACGTGGGCGGATGCCCTGGAGAGAGTGAATTTCTCCTCTTCCTGTGCGAGGCTTAGCCTCATACAGTTCAAGGTGCTGCATAGGGCCCACATGACTGGGACGAGGATGAGCAGGTTTTTCGGGGGCGAGGACAGGTGTGCTAGGTGCTCGGGGAGTCCAGCGAACCACGCCCATATGTTTTGGGTGTGCCCAGCGTTGGGGGAGTTTTGGAAGGGGGTAGCAAGGACGGTGTCGAGGGTGGTGGGATCCAGGGTTGAGCCAGGCTGGGGACTCGCAATTTTTGGGGTTGCAGTGGAGCTGGGAGTGCAGGAGGCGAAAGAGGCCGGTGTTCTGGCCTTTGCGTCCCTAGTAGCCCGGCGGAGGATTCTTCTTCAGTGGAAGGATGCGAGGCCCCTAAGCGTGGAGGCCTGGATCAATGATATGGCGGGGTTCATCAAACTGGAGAAGGTGAAATTTGCCCTGAGGGGATCAGTACAGGGGTTCTTTAGGCGGTGGCAGCCTTTCCTGGACTTCCTGGCGGAACGGTAGGGAAATAGGCCGGCAGCAGCAGCAACCGGGGGGACGGGGGGGGGGGAGAGGGGGGGACGGAGCAACGGGGGGGGGGGGACGGAGGGAGTGGGACGGAGGGAGGGAGGGGGGAACGGAGGGAGGGAGAGGGAGGGAGGAGGGAGGGAGGGACGGAGGGGGGGAGGGACGGGGGGAGGGAGGGACGGGGGGGAGGGAGGGAGGGGGGACTGGGGGGGGAACGGAGGGAGGGAGGGGGGCGGAGGGGAGGGGGGTTTGGATCGGGGGGAGGGAGAACTGTGTCCATGGGTCTGTGGGATGTGGCGGGTGTTATCTCTTTCCCTTTTATCGTTGGGTGCTCTTTTGTTTTTGTTTTTTTCTCTTGTTTGTAGTTGCTTTTGAAGTTGGGTGGGAATTGTTCTTGGGGTGTTACCGCGGTTGTTTTGTTAATAGAGTTGAGCTGTTTATATTTTGTAAAAATTTCAATAAAAATTATTTTTTAAAAAATAAAAAATGTTATAAGAGATAGGGTTTATAATCATCTTGAAAAGAACAAGTTGATTAGCGATAGTCAACACGGTTTTGTGAAGGGTAGGCCATGCCTCACAAACCTTATTGAGTTTTTTGAGAAGGTGACCAAACAGGTGGATGAGGGTAAAGCGGTTGATGTGGTGTATATGGATTTCAGTAAGGCGTTTGATAAGGTTCCCCACGGTAGGCTATTGCAGAAAATACAGAAGTATGGGATTGAAGGTGATTGAGGTTTGGATCAGTAATTGGCTAGCTGAAAGAAGACAGAGGGTGGTGGTTGATGGCAAATGTTCATCCTGGAGTTCAGTTACTAGTGGTGTACCGCAAGGATCTGTTTTGGGGCCACTGCTGTTTGTCATTTTTATAAATGACCTGGAAGAGGGTGTAGAAGGATGGGTTAGTAAATTTGCAGATGACACGAAGGTCGGTGGAGTTGTGCACAGTGTTGAAGGATGTTATAGGATACAGAGGGACATAGATAAGCTGCAGAGCTGGGCTGAGAGGTGGCAGATGGAGTTTAATGCGGAAAAGTGTGAGGTGGTTCACTTTGGAAGGAGTAACAGGAATGCAGAGTACTGGGCTAATGGCAAGATTCTTGGTAGTGTAGATGAACAGAGAGATCTCGGCATCCAGGTAGATAAATCCCTGAAAGTTGCCACCCAGGTTAATAGGGCTGTTAAGAAGGCATATGGTGTGCTAGCCTTTATCAGTAGGGGGATTGAGTTTCGGAACCACAGGGTCATGCTGCAGCTGTACATAACTCTGGTGCGGCCGCTCCTGGAGTACTGCGTGCAGTTCTGGTCACCACATTATAGGAAGGTTGTGGAAGCTTTGGAAAGGGTTCAGAGGAGATTTACTAGGATGTTGCCTGGTATGGAGGGAAGGTTTTACGAGGAAAGGTTCAGGGACTTGAGGTTGTTTTCGTTCGAGAGGAGAAGGCTGAGAGGTGACTTAATAGAGACATATAAGATAGTCAGAGGGTTAGATAGGCTGGACAGTGAGAGTCTCTTTCCTCGGATGGTGATGACCAACATGAGGGGGCATAGCTTTAAATTGAGGGGTGGTAGATATAGGACAGATGGCAGAGGTAGTTTCTTTACTCAGAGAGTAGTAGGGGTGTGGAACGCCCTGCCTGCAACAGTAGTAGACTCGCCAACTTTAAGGGCATTTAAGTGGTCACTGGATAGACATATGGATGAAAATGGAATAGTGTAGGTCAGATAGGCTTCAGATGGTTTCACAGGTCGGCGCAACATCGAGGGCCGAAGGGCCTGTACTGCGCTGTAATGTTCTATGTACCGAGGTACAGTGAAAAGTATTGTTCTGCGTACAGATCCCTACACACATGAAAACATAGAACATACAATAAATACATGAGGATACATAATGAAAATACATAAACAGAGACAGTGGGTGAAGTATACAGTATATAGAGCTACAACTGGAGAGAAGATGCATAGAGAGATCAGCTCAGTCCATAAGAGGGTCATTTAGGAGTCTGGTGACAGTGGGGAAGAACATAGAACAGTACAGCACAGAACAGGCCCTTCGGCCCTCGATGTTGTGCCGAGCCATGATCACCCTACTCAAACCCACGTATCCACCCTATACCCGTAACCCAACAACCCCCCCCTTAACCTTACTTTTTAGGACACTACGGGCAATTTAGCATGGCCAGTCCATCTAACCCGCACATCTTTGGACTGTGGGAGGAAACCGGAGCACCCGGAGGAAACCCACGCACACACATAGAACATAGAACAGTACAGCACAGAACAGGCCCTTCGGCCCTCGATGTTGTGCCGAGCAATGATCACCCTACTCAAACCCACGTATCCACCCTATACCCGTAACCCAATAACCGCCCCCCTTAACCTTACTTTTTTAGGACACTACGGGCAATTTAGCATGGCCAATCCACCTAACCCGCACATCTTTGGACTGTGGGAGGAAACCGGAGCACCCGGAGGAAACCCACGCACACACGGGGAGGACGTGCAGACTCCGCACAGCCGGGAACCGAACCTGGGACCCTGGAGCTGTGAAGCATTTATGCTAACCACCATGCTACCCTGCTGCCTAAAGAAGCTGTTTTTGAGTCTGTTCGTGCGTGTTCTCAGACTTCTGTATCTCCTGCCCGATGGAAGAAGTTGGAAGAGTGAGTAAGCCGGGTGGGAGGGATCCTTGATTATGCTGCCGCTTTCCCCAGGCAGCGGGAAGTGTCCTTTAGGGAAGGAAATTTGACATCTTTACCTGGTGTGAGCTACGTGTGATTCCAGACACAGTAATGTGGCTGAATCTGCCCTCAGCGATTGCTGAGCAAACCACTCTGTTCAAGGGCAATAAGAAATAGGCACCAAATGCTGACCCAGCTGGAGACTTTCATCAAAGAAGAAAAAGAATACAGGGCGTCAATCTAGTGATCCAGCTTTTCACTTTCTTTTTCAACGCAATCTGTATTGTGATAAGAACAACCATGTTTGGCAAGTCTGTCAGCAATATACTGACATCTGCAACTCTCTGAAACTTTACATAATTACTTGGAAGTTTGTGAAAGTGGAATTGAAGCTGTTTCTAATGCACCATACTGAGGCTGTGTACCTAACTTTGTAATGAAACACACCCTTCAAGCTTCAAATGGGCACACAATAGTAAATAGTCAGCACAATCATACATTATGGTTAATCGAGTGCATTAATTTGCATTTCACTGGGCCCCTGTAAATAGAGACACTTATTGAAACTGTGGTAAAGTTGTGTGAGGTTGTGTAAATTGTGTAATAAATTGAAGACTGTTTAATTGGTTCCAGTTTCATCGTTCACTAGCTGACTTTCTGGAATACGAGGTGGCCTAAAGGGTGAAGGTGGGAAGCAAGTGTAAATTGTCAGGTTCTGATTACTATTTTTAATGGCTTTACCCTGAGACCCAGTCTTCACCTCAGTGCACGCCTGTCCTTTGATAATGTCCCAGGAACGGTGAGGTGGGGAGGGTAGGCTTTTGGCAGTTAGTACGATGAGCAGTTTATCATTCGTGTATCTAGGCATAGAACATAGAACGATACAGCGCAGTACAGGCCCTTCGGCCCTCGATGTTGCACCGACATGGAAAAAAACTAAAGGCCATCTAACCTACACTATGCCCTTATCATCCATATGCTTATCCAATAAACTTTTAAATGCCCTCAATGTTGGCGAGTTCACTACTGTTGCAGGTAGGGCATTCCACGGCCTCACCACTCTTTGCGTAAAAAACCCACCTCTGACCTCTGTCCTATATCTATTACCCCTCAATTTAAGGCTATGTCCCCTCGTGCTAGCCACCTCCATCCGCGGGAGAAGGCTCTCACTGTCCACCCTATCTAACCCTCTGGTCATCCTGTGTAAGTTTTTATTATCGACAGAGAGATTATGCGTTTGCCAATCAGCTGCTGATGAGAGAAATAGCTGATTATTTTTTTTCTTCTTCAGGTATTTGTGGAAACATTAGACAAGTGTTTTGAGAATGTCTGTGAGCTCGACCTTATATTCCACATGGATAAGGTAATTTTGTATATTGTTAAGCTTGTGATGTGTCAAATTGTGTTTAACTGCTTTGACATAAAATGTTATTTACAAGGCAGATTTCTATCTAGGTTTACAAAGGCCAGTGATTAATTAGTATTACCATAGTGATGCAACTTAATAGCAGCGAATGTTAGAATTTTAAATGATTAATAAAGTGAAGTTGTGTTAAGTATTGATTGACACCAGGACCGGATTATGTGCTGAGCACAGCCCACTACTTCCATGGCCCCAGATGTTGCCACTCCTCCCTGATTCATAGCTCCTTGTGATTGCAAAATGTGTTTTCCATTAATTAATTACTGGCAGGTTTGTTAACATCCCCACACAGGTTTACAGACCACGCAATTCATCGAGTAAAAACCAAGAAGAAAAGTAAGAACAAAGAAAAGTACAGCACAGGAACAGGCCCTTCGGCCCTCCAAGCCAGCGCCGACCATGCTGCCTGTCTAAACTAAAATCTTCTACATGTCCGGGGTCCATATCCCTCGATTCCCATCCTATTCATGTATTTGTTCAGATGCCCCTTAAACGTCACTATCGTCCCTGCTTCCACCACCTCCTCCGGCAGCGAGTTCCAGGCACCCACTACCCTCTGTGTAAAAAAACATGCCTCGTACATCTCCTCTAAACCTTGCCCCTCGCATCTTAAACCTATGCCCCCTAGTAATTGACCCCTCTACCCTGGGGAAAAATCTCTGACTATCCACTCTGTCTATGCCCCTCATAATGTCGTAGACCTCTATCAGGTCGCCCCTCAACCTCCGTCGTTCCAGTGAGAACAAACCGAGTTTATTCAACCTCTCCTTGTAGCTAATACCCTCTATACCAGGCAACATCCTGGTAAATCTCTTCTGCACCCTCTCCAAAGCCTCCACATCTTTCTGGTAGTGTGGCAACCAGAACTGAACACTAAAATCCCAAGTGTGGCCTAACTAAGGTTCTATACAGATTCTATAAACGGCTGATAAAGTTACAAAATAATATGTAACTTTATCTCATGTAGTAAATAGCAAACTGAAAAATGCTGCTTGTGCAATTGTAATTAGATAAATACAACTTCTGAAGTCGGATCATTCTTAACTGTCAAGATTAGAATCAGCTTTGTGTAAAGGTCACTTTCCGCCCCAGGGTCACTGAGCTTTCATTCTCGTGATCTTGAATTCTAGTTTAATGGAAGGCTTCCCAATGCAAACTTTTACACTGTTTACTTTGATTACACTGGGCGTGAATCCTGCAGAACTTTAGGCTGGAAACTCTTCCCCAGCTCCTGGCAAGACTCATTTCCTGCATGAGCTCAATATAGACGCGTATCTTTATGGACTGTCGGACTGGAAAGACCAAGTGTGTGACACACAACATTTCAGAGATGTGGTTGGATTCACCATCATGGGACAGTCTCATAAGGCCAGGAACATGTCTTCAAAATTTTGTATCAGTTCAGAGGCATTTCAGAAGCCTGAGAAATGCTCTCACTCTTTAGTTGCTGCCGTGCATCATAGAACATAGAACATAGAACGATACAGCGCAGTACAGGCCCTTCGGCCCACGATGTTGCACCGACATGGGAAGTCAAAAACTAAAGGCCATCTAACCTACACTATGCCCTTATCATCCATATGCTTATCCAATAAACTTTTAAATGCCCTCAATGTTGGCGAGTTCACTACTGTTGCAGGTAGGGCATTCCACGGCCTCACCACTCTTTGTGTAAAAAACCCACCTCTGACGTCTGTCCTATATCTATTACCCCTCAATTTAAGGCTATGTCCCCTCGTGCTAGCCACCTCCATCCGCGGGAGAAGGCTCTCACTGTCCACCCGATCTAACCCTCTGATCATTTTGTATGCCTCTATTAAGTCACCTCTTAACCTTCTTCTCTCTAACGAAAACAACCTCAAGTCCATCAGCCTTTCCTCATAAGATTTTCCCTCCACACCAGGCAACATTCTGGTAAATCTCCTCTGCACCCGTTCCAAAGCTTCCACGTCCTTCCTATAATGAGGCGACCAGAACTGTACGCAATACTCCAAATGCGGCCGTACTAGAGTTTTGTACAACTGCAACATGACCTCATGGCTCCGGAACTCAATCCCTCTACCAATAAAGGCCAACACACCATAGGCCTTCTTCACAACCCTATCAACCTGGGTGGCAACTTTCAGGGATCTATGTACATGGACACTGAGATCCCTCTGCTCATCCACACTACCAAGAATTTTACCATTAGCCAAATATTCCGCATTCCTGTTATTCTTTCCAAAGTGAATCACCTCACACTTCTCTACATTAAACTCCATTTGCCACCTCTCAGCCCAGCTCTGCAGCTTATCTATGTCCCTCTGTAACCTGCAACATCCTTCCACACAGTCTACAACTCCACCGACTTTAGTGTCGTCTGCAAATTTACTCACCCAACCTTCTGTGCCCTCCTCTAGGTCATTTATAAAAATGACAAACAGCAACGGCCCCAGAACAGATCGAAACATTTTCTGATTTTTGTTGACTTGTCAGTTTTATTTTGCAATCTCTGGATTGTGCGTTTGTGCATGGTGCTGCAGTCTCTCAGTGGCATTGTGCATGGTGCTATAGTCTCTCAGTGGCATTGTGCACGGTGCTGCAGTCTCTCAGTGGCATTGTGCACGGTGCTATAGTCTCTCAGTAGCATTGTGCATGGTGCTGCACGGTGCTGCAGTCTCTCAGTGGCATTGTGCACGGTGCTGCACGGTGCTGCAGTCTCTCAGTGGCATTGTGCACGGTGCTGCAGTCTCTCAGTAGCATTGTGCATGGTGCTGCAGTCTCTCAGTGGCATTGTGCACGGTGCTGCACGGTGCTGCAGTCTCTCAGTGGCATTGTGCACGGTGCTGCACGGTGCTGCAGTCTCTCAGTGGCATTGTGCATGGTGCTGCACGGTGCTGCAGTCTCAGTGGCATTGTGCACGGTGCTGCACAGTGCTGCAGCCTCTCAGTAGCATTGTGCACGGTGCTGCAGTCTCTCAGTGGCATTGTGCACGGTGTGCTGCACGGTGCTGCACGGTGCTGCAGTCTCTCAGTGGCATTGTGCATGGTGCTGCAGTCTCTCAGTGGCATTGTGCACGGTGCTGCAGTCTCTCAGTGGCATTGTGCTGGTGCTGCAGTCTCTCAGTGGCATGTGCACGGTGCTGCAGTCTCTCAGTGGCATTGTGCACGGTGCTGCAGTCTCTCAGTGGCATTGTGCACGGTGCTGCAGTCTCTCAGTAGCATTGTGCACGGTGCTGCAGTCTCTCAGTAGCATTGTGCATGGTGCTGCACGGGGCTGCAGTCTCTCAGTGGCATTGTGCACGGTGCTATAGTCTCTCAGTGGCATTGTGCACGGTGCTGCAGTCTCTCAGTGGCATTGTGCACGGTGCTGCAGTCTCTCAGTGGCATTGTGCACGGTGCTATAGTCTCTCAGTAGCATTGTGCACGGTGCTGCAGTCTCTCAGTAGCATTGTGCATGGTGCTGCAGTCTCTCAGTGGCATTGTGCACGGTGCTGCAGTCTCTCAGTGGCATTGTGCACGGTGCTGCACGGTGCTGCAGTCTCTCAGTGGCATTGTGCACGGTGCTGCAGTCTCTCAGTAGCATTGTGCACGGTGCTGCAGTCTCTCAGTGGCATTGTGCACGGTGCTGCAGTCTCTCAGTGGCATTGTGCATGGTGCTGCAGTCTCTCAGTAGCATTGTGCACGGTGCTATAGTCTCTCAGTGGCATTGTGCACGGTGCTGCACGGGGCTGCAGTCTCTCAGTGGCATTGTGCACGGTGCTGCAGTCTCTCAGTAGCATTGTGCACGGTGCTGCAGTCTCTCAGTGGCATTGTGCACGGTGCTGCAGTCTCTCAGTGGCATTGTGCACGGGTGCTGCTGTCTCTCAGTGGCATTGTGCATGGTGCTGTAGTCTCTCAGTGGCATTGTGCACGGTGCTATAGTCTCTCCAGTGGCATTGTGCACGGTGCTATAGTCTCTCAGTGGCATTGTGCATGGTGCTGCACGGTGCTGCAGTCTCTCAGTGGCATTGTGCACGGTGCTGCAGTCTCTCAGTGGCATTGTGCATGGTGCTGCAGTCTCAGTAGCATTGTGCACGGTGCTGCAGCTCTCAGTGGCATTGTGGCTGGTGCTGCACGGTGCTGCAGTCTCTCAGTAGCATTGTGCATGGTGCTGCAGTCTCTCAGTGGCATTGTGCACGGTGCTGCACGGTGCTGCAGTCTCAGTAGCATTGTGCACGGTGCTGCAGTCTCTCAGTGGCATTGTGCACGGTGCTGCAGTCTCTCAGTGGCATTGTGCATGGTGCTGCACGGTGCTGCAGTCTCTCAGTAGCATTGTGCACGGTGCTGCAGTCTCTCAGTGGCATTGTGCACGGTGCTGCAGTCTCTCAGTGGCATTGTGCATGGTGCTGTAGTCTCTCAGTGGCATTGTGCACGGTGCTGCAGTCTCTCAGTAGCATTGTGCACGGTGCTGCAGTCTCTCAGTGGCATTGTGCACGGTGCTGCAGTCTCTCAGTGGCATTGTGCATGGTGCTGCAGTCTCTCAGTGGCATTGTGCACGGTGCTGCAGTCTCTCAGTGGCATTGTGCACGGTGCTGCAGTCTCTCAGTGGCATTGTGCACGGTGCTGCAGTCTCTCAGTGGCATTGTGCACGGTGCTGCAGTCTCTCAGTGGCATTGTGCACGGTGCTGCACGGTGCTGCAGTCTCTCAGTGGCATTGTGCATGGTGCTGCACGGTGCTGCAGTCTCTCAGTAGCATTGTGCACAGTGCTGCAGTCTCTCAGTGGCATTGTGCACGGTGCTGCAGTCTCTCAGTAGCATTGTGCACGGTGCTGCAGGCTCTCAGTGGCATTGTGCACGGTGCTGCAGTCTCTCAGTAGCATTGTGCACGGTGCTGCAGTCTCTCAGTGGCATTGTGCACGGTGCTGCACGGTGCTGCAGTCTCTCAGTGGCATTGTGCACGGTGCTGCAGTCTCTCAGTGGCATTGTGCATGGTGCTGCAGTCTCTCAGTGGCATTGTGCACGGTGCTGCAGTCTCTCAGTAGCATTGTGCACGGTGCTGCAGTCTCAGTGGCATTGTGCACGGTGCTGCAGTCTCTCAGTGGCATTGTGCACGGTGCTGCAGTCTCTCAGTAGCATTGTGCACGGTGCTGCACGGTGCTGCAGTCTCTCAGTAGCATTGTGCACGGTGCTGCAGTCTCTCAGTGGCATTGTGCACGGTGCTGCAGTCTCTCAGTAGCATTGTGCACGGTGCTATAGTCTCTCAGTGGCATTGTGCATGGTGCTGCAGTCTCTCAGTGGCATTGTGCACGGTGCTGCAGTCTCTCAGTAGCATTGTGCACGGTGCTGCAGTCTCTCAGTAGCATTGTGCACGGTGCTATAGTCTCTCAGTGGCATTGTGCACGGTACTGCAGTCTCTCAGTGGCATTGTGCACGGTGCTGCAGTCTCTCAGTGGCATTGTGCACGGTGCTGCAGGCTCTCAGTGGCATTGTGCACGGTGCTGCAGTCTCTCAGTAGGATTGTGCACGGTGCTGCACGGTGCTGCAGTCTCTCAGTGGCATTGTGCACGGTGCTGCAGTCTCTCAGTAGGCATTGTGCACGGTGCTGCTGTCTCTCAGTGGCATTGTGCACGGTGCTGCAGTCTCTCAGTGGCGTTGTGCACGGTGCTGCAGTCTCTCAGTGGCGTTGTGCACGGTGCTGCAGTCTCTCAGTGGCATTGTGCATGGTGCTGCAGTCTCTCAGTAGCATTGTGCATGGTGCTGCAGTCTCTCAGTGGCATTGTGCACGGTGCTGCAGCCTCTCAGTGGCATTGTGCATGGTGCTGCACGGTGCTGCAGTCTCTCAGTGGCATTGTGCACGGTGCTGCACGGTGCTGCAGTCTCTCAGTGGCATTGTGCACGGTGCTGCACGGTGCTGCAGTCTCTCAGTGGCATTGTGCACGGTGCTGCAGCCTCTCAGTGGCATTGTGCACGGTGCTGCAGTCTCTCAGTAGCATTGTGCACGGTGCTGCAGTCTCTCAGTGGCATTGTGCACGGTGCTGCACGGTGCTGCAGTCTCTCAGTAGCATTGTGCACGGTGCTGCAGTCTCTCAGTGGCATTGTGCACGGTGCTGCAGTCTCTCAGTGGCATTGTGCATGGTGCTGCAGGCTCTCAGTGGCATTGTGCACGGTGCTGCAGTCTCTCAGTGGCATTGTGCACGGTGCTGCACGGTGCTGCAGTCTCTCAGTAGGATTGTGCACGGTGCTGCTGTCTCTCAGTGGCATTGTGCATGGTGCTGCAGTCTCTCAGTAGCATTGTGCATGGTGGTGCAGGCTCTCAGTAGCATTGTGCACGGTGCTGCAGTCTCTCAGTAGCATTGTGCACGGTGCTGCAGTCTCTCAGTGGCGTTGTGCACGGTGCTGCAGTCTCTCAGTGGCATTGTGCACGGTGCTATAGTCTCTCAGTGGCATTGTGCACGGTGCTGCAGCCTCTCAGTAGCATTGTGCACGGTGCTGCAGTCTCTCAGTGGCATTGTGCACGGTGCTGCACGGTGCTGCAGTCTCTCAGTGGCATTGTGCACGGTGCTGCAGCCTCTCAGTGGCATTGTGCACGGTGCGGCAGTCTCTCAGTAGCATTGTGCACGGTGCTGCAGCTCTCAGTGGCATTGTGCATGGTGCTGCACGGTGCTGCAGTCTCTCAGTTAGGATTGTGCACGGTGCTGCTGTCTCTCAGTGGCATTGTGCACGGTGCTGCAGTCTCTCAGTAGCATTGTGCACGGTGCTGCAGCCTCTCAGTAGCATTGTGCACGGTGCTGCAGTCTCTCAGTGGCATTGTGCACGGTGCTGCACGGTGCTGCAGTCTCTCAGTG
>NC_052157.1:487733-517640 GCF_902713615.1 Scyliorhinus canicula
TGCCCCTCATCCTTCTCCGTTCTAATGAGAAAAGGCCGAGCACCCTCAACCTTTCCTCGTATGACCTACTCTCCATTCCAGGCAACACCCTGGTAAATCTCCTTTGCACCTTTTCCAAAGCTTCCACATCCTTCCTAAAATGAGGCAACCAGAACTGCACACAGTACTCCAAATGTGGCCTGACCTAGGTTTTGTACAGCTGCATCATCACCTCACAGCTCTTAAATTCAATCCCTCTGCTAATGAACGCTAGCACACCATAGGCCTTCTTCACAGCTCTATCCACTTGAGTGGCAACTTTCAAAGATCTATGAACATAGACCCCACGATCTCTCTGCTCCTCCACATTGCCAAGAACCCTACCATTAACCCTGTATTCCGCATTCATATTTGTCCTTCCAAAATGGACAACCTCACATTTGTCAGGGTTAAACTCCATCTGCCACTTCTCAGCCCAGCTCTGCATTCTATCTATGTCTCTTTGAAGCCGACAACAGCCCTCCTCACTGTCCACAACTCCACCAATCTTCGTATCATCTGCAAATTTACTGACCCACCCTTCAACTCCCTCATCCAAGTCGTTAATGAAAATCACAAACAGCAGAGGACCCAGAACTGATCCCTGCGGTACGCCACTGATAACTGGGCTCCAGGCTGAATATTTGCCATCCACCACCACACTCTGTCTTCTATCGGTTAGCCAGTTTGTTATCCAACTGGCCAAATTTCCCACTATCCCATGCCTCCTTACTTTCTGCACAAGCCTACAATGGGGAACCTTATCAAATGCCTTACTAAAATCCATGTACTCTACATCCACTGCTTTACCTTCATCCACATGCTTGGTCACCTCCTCAAAGAAGTCAATAAGACTTGTAAGGCAAGACCTACCCCTCACAAATCCGTGCTGACTATCCCTAATCAAGCAGTGTCTTTCCAGATGCTCAGAAATACTATCCCTCAGTACCCTTTCCATTACATTGCCTACCACCGAAGTAAGACTAATTGGCCTGTAATTCCCAGGGTTATCCCTATTCCCTTTTTTGAACAGGGGCACGACATCCGCCACTCTCCAATCCTCTGGTACCACCCCTGTTGACAGCGAGGACGAAAAGATCATTGCCAACGGCTCTGCAATTTCATTTCTTGCTTCCCATAGAATCCTTGGATCTATCCCGTCAGGCCCGGGGGACTTGTCTATCCTCAAGTTTTTCAAAACGCGCAACACATCTTCCTTCCTGACAAGTATCTCCTCGAGCTTATCAGTCTGTTTCACACTGTCCTCTCCAACAATATGGCCCCTCTCGTTTGTAAATACTGAAGAAAAATACTTGTTCAAGACCTCTCCTATCTCTTCAGACTCAATACACAATCTCCCGCTACTGTCCTTGATCGGACCTACCCTCGCTCTAGTCATTCTCATATTTCTCACATATGTGTAAAAGGCCTTGGGGTTTTCCTTGATCCGACCTGCCAAAGATTTTTCATGCCCTCTCTTAGCTCTCCTAATCCCTTTCTTCAGTTCCCTCCTGGCTATCTTGTATCCCTCCAGCGCCCTGTCTGAAACTTGTTTCCTCAGCCTTACATAAGTCTCCTTCTTCCTCTTAACAAGACATTCAACCTCTCTTGTCAACCATGGTTCCCTCACTCGACCATCTCTTCCCTGCCTGACAGGGACATACATATCAAAGACACGCAGTACCTGTTCCTTGAACAAGTTCCACATTTCACTTGTGTCCTTCCCTGACAGCCGATGTTCCCAACTTCTGCACTTCAATTCTTGTCTGACAGCATTGTATTTACCCTTCCCCCAATTGTAAACCTTGCCCTGTTGCACGCACCTATCCCTCTCCATAACTAAAGTGAAAGTCACAGAATTGTGGTCACGATCTCCTAAATGCTCCCCCACTAACAAATCTATCACCTGCCCTGGTTCATTACCAAGTACTAAATCCAATATGGCCTCCCCTCTGGTCGGACAATCTACATGCTGTGTTAGAAAAGCTTCCTGGACACACTGCACAAACACTACCACATCCAAACTATTTGATCTAAAGAGTTTCCACTCAATGTTTGGGAAGTTGAAGTCACCCATGACTACTACCCTGTGACTTCTGCACCTTTCCAAAATCTGTTTCCCAATCTGTTCCTCCACATCTCTGCTGCTATTGGGGGGCCTATAGAAAACTCCCAACAAGGTGACTGCTCCTTTCCTATTTCTGACTTCAACCCATACTACCTCAGTCGGCAGATCCTCCTCAAACTGCCTTTCTGCAGCTGTTATACTATCTCTAATTAACAATGCCACCCCCCCCCCCCCCCCCCCCCCACCACCTCTTTTACCATCCTCCCTAATCTTGTTGAAACATCTATAACCAGGGACCTCCAACAACCATTTCTGCCCCTCTTCTATCCAAGATTTGGGGCAGCCCGGTAGCATGGTGGTTAGCGTAAATGCTTCACAGCTCCAGAGTCCCAGGTTAGATTATGGCTGGGTCACTGTCTGTGCGGAGTCTGCATATCCTCCCCGTGTGTGCGTGGGTTTCCTCCGGGTGCTCCGGTTTCCTCCCACAGTCCAAAGATGTGCGGGTTAGGTGGATTGGCCATGCTAAATTGCCCGTAGTGTCCTAAAAAGTAAGGTTGGGGGGGGGGGTTGTTGGGTTACGGGTATAGGGTGGATACGTGGGTTTGAGTAGGGTGATCATTGCTCGGCACAACATCGAGGGCCGAAGGGCCTGTTCTGTGCTGTACTGTTCTATGTTCTATTCCGTGATGGCCACCACATCGTAGTCCCAAGTACCGATCCATGCCTTAAGTTCACCCACCTTATTCCTGATGCTTCTTGCATTAAAGTATACACTTCAACCCATCTCCTTGCCTGCAAGTACTCTCCTTTGTCATTGTTACCTTCTCCACTGCATCACTACACGCTTTGGCGTCCTGAACATCGGCTACCTTAGTTGCTGGACTACAAATCCGGTTCCCATTCCCCTGCTAAATTAGTTTAAACCCTCCCGAAGAGTACTAGAAAACCTCCCCCCCAGGATATTGGTGCCCCTCTGGTTCAGATGCAACCCGTTATACTACCTACATTTGAGAATGCGTTAAACAGTAACCCAACAATAAGCTGCATCAGGTATATCTAATCATTAAAGTCATTACACCTGATATAAACAATTAAAAGAACTGAATTCACGACCTTTAAACAGTGAAAGGGACCAATTCAAATGCAAATCTTATTTACTAGAGGCAATATATCAAATATATCACAAGTTGAATCTTTTAATAAAAGTCAGCAGTTTGCTTGAAAATAGATGTGAAAGACTTTACAGCTTTGCTGATGTATAAATATACCCGGTTTCACAGAAAAGCTAATATTTCAGCTCCAGTTTCTGAGCAATTTAGCCCTCCAGAAAATAATCCACATTATTTCCTTCAGTTCGCTATTCTATTTAATGCCATTTGCGTCGTGAATGAAGGCAAAATTGCAATCAGGTGAAGTGTATTTCCGGGATATCACCCAGCTCCTGATCCACATTTCTGAGTTCTCGCTGCCAATCGCACGAGAGTATCTTGTCCCTTCCACCCCACCTTTGGCAACCAGACATTTTGTTGCCTAAGTCGTTCAAGATGTTGGACGTGTGTCGCAGGAGACTCCGTCTCAATTAGGGGACTTGTCCATTTCACAACCAGCAACCCACAAGTGTGTCCGTGAACTCAGGGATGCCTCGTTTGCCCAGGCAGCTGACTATATAAACCTTGCCCAGCAATGTGCCTGGGCAGCAGGATTCAACGCCATCGCTGGGAAGCTGGATGTCCGGGGGAATAGGTGGCACACATGGCCTTGTGCACCGGGCAGTCCGGGAATACCCTTCGTCATCAGGAAGGGGTTCCACTCTGTAGCCACCGAAGTTGGCCATTTCCCTAAATACAAATGGAGGAACGCAAAGCGTACAGGATAAAATGGACAATGTTTGCAGCCCCAGCAGGCTGCCCCTAGCACAGAATCCACACCTGCTAAGAAAGCAGACAGCACTGAAATGAACATTCCGCATACTAATGAGGCAATCACCAGGATAATTAGCATGTTAATGGAACGATTCCAGAGACAATGGACATAAATGGGGAAGTAACTGCAACATTGTAAAGGATACCAGACACCCCGGCACCAGCAGGGTTCGAAAACAAAGAGCCCTGAGAGCCCGCCCAGTAGCTAAGGAACAGCCTCAGTATTGGGGGGATTCAAACATATCGATTGGGAAGAGACCCAATCGATTCCGAGCAGGTAAGGGAGTCCGCCCAAAGGGGCGCGGATCCTTGGGACCTATAAAGACAGGTCCCACACATGTTTCATTCTTCTTGTCCAGCCCTCCTCTCTCCTTGACCAGCCCTCCTTGTGGACCAGCACCTCGACCAGCTTTTGCCAAGAAGACCCTGAAGGAGAGAGAGAGAGGTTCGGACAGCAGCCGCCAGCAAGTAAGTGTCTCACAACGATCGCTACCAGAGATAGACACTCCTGACCCCTTTTAACTTATACCAACCTGAAGTCTGCAGACCAGAGCAGAGCAAGAGGCCTTGTTCCCTGACCCGGCAGTTCCTTCGAGATAAGTATTAGTTTATTTAGCGGTAGGAATAGCTTAATCCTTTTAGCGTGTGCATGGGTAGTTATTATAATTGTATTATAATAAACTCAGTTGTTTGAACTTACTAATTGGTGTATGGTTTTATTGGTTTGAACTTCACCTTGAACTTGTGGCAGTATCTTAACGATACCTGGTGACTCCAGAGCTAAGTAAAGAAACAGAGCCAAATTGAGTGTTAAGCACACTCACCCAGAACGACCAACAACTCCCTGAATATTCAACTTGTATGTGACCATCAACTCTGGAACGTGGGTGGGTGTGAATGTTTCCCCGGAAGTGTGCACACTTCCCCGGGAGTGCGCACGCTTCCCCGGGAGTGCGCACGCTTCCCCGGGAGTGCGCACGCTTCCCCAGGAGTACGCATGCTTCCCCGGGAGTGTGCACGCTTCCCCGGGAGTACGCACGCTTCCCCGGGAGTACGCACGCTTCCCCGGGAATACGCACGCTTCCCCGAGAGTGCGCACGCTTCCCCGGGAGTACGCATGCTTCCCCGGGAGTACGCACGCTTCCCCGGGAATACGCACGCTTCCTCGAGAGTGCGCACGCTTCCCCGGGAGTGCGACGCTCCCCGAGAGTGCGCACGCTTCCCCGGGAGTACGCACGCTTCCCCGGGAGTGCGCACGCTTCCCCGGGAGTACGCACGCTTCCCCGGGAGTGCGCACTCTTCCCCGGGACTGTGCGCACGGCTTCCCCGGGAGTACGCACGCTTCCCCGGGAGTGCGCACGCTTCCCCGGGAGTACGCACGCTTCCCGGGAGTACGCACGCTTCCCCGGAGTACGCACGCTTCCCCGGAGTACGCCACGCTCCCGGGAGTGCGCACGCTTCCCCGGGAGTGCGCACGCTTCCCCGGGAGTACGCACGCTTCCCCGGGAGTGCGCACGCTTCCCCGGGAGTCTGCACGCTTCCCCGGGAGTTCGCACGCTTCCCCGGGAGTACGCACGCTTCCCCGAGAGTGCGCACGCTTCCCCGGGAGTACGCACGCTTCCCCGGGAGTGCGCACGCTTCCCCGGGAGTACGCACGCTTCCCCGGGAGTACGCACGCTTCCCCGAGAGTGCGCACGCTTCCCCGGGAGTGCGCACGCTTCCCCGGGAGTGCGCACGCTTCCCCGGGAGTGCGCACGCTTCCCCGGGAGTGCGCACGCTTCCCCGGGAGTACGCACGCTTCCCCGGGAGTACGCACGCTTCCCCGGGAGTACGCACGCTTCCCCGGGAGTACGTACGCTTCCCCGGGAGTGCGCACGCTTCCCCGGGAGTTCGCACGCTTCCCCGGGAGTACGCATGCTTCCCCGGGAGTACGCACGCTTCCCCGGGAGTGTGAAATGAAAAAATGAAATGAAAATCGCTTATTGTCACAAGTAGGCTTCAATGAAGTTACTGTGAAAGGCCCCTCGTCGCCACATTCCGGCACCTGTCCGGGGAGGCTGGTACGGGAATTGAACCGTGCTGCTGGCCTGCATTGTCTGCTTTAAAAGCCAACGATTTAGCCCAGTGAGCAAAACCAGCCCCTTGCACGCTTCCCCGGGAGTCTGCACGACAGCCTGTCTTCGAGACCACCCCAAGGGTTGGCTTTTGGGAAATAAGGAGTACCCACTGAGGTCCTAGCTAATGATTATTTGCTATTCGTTCAGGAAAAGTGGGCGTCGCAGGCTGTGCCAGCATTTATTGACCGTCCCTAATTGCCCGAGTGGGCAGCTAAGAGTGAACCACATTGCTGTGGGTCTGGAGTCAGATGTAGGCCAGACGAGGTAATGATGTTGGAGACCCAATATAACGAGGCCCGTATGGCCCCCAGGCTGTCATTGAGCGTTGCAACGGGCTGTTAAAATACGGTTTCAATGCCTGGACTGCTCTGGTGGTGCCCTGCAGTACCCCCCACAGAGGGTCGCCCGTTTTGTGGTGCTCCACAATCTGGCAGGGCAGCGCGGCCGTGTCTGAGGGGAGGTGGAGGAGCTGCCGGACCAGGAGTGGCTGGGAGACGAGGCTGGGGAGGACCAGCGGGAGCAGCCGGTGGATGGAGGATTGGTGGCGGCGAGGGTCCGGCCTGCCTGTGGGACTAGTGACACCCTCATTCTCGCCCGCTTCTCAGAGGACGAGACTTCGTCCATCATCTCACCCCCTCTCCCCTTCACATCCTCCCACCGACCTGCTCCCCGCCAAACATTCCCTGACCCCCCATCCATTCCCCCCCGCAACCCCCCCCCCCCCCCCCCCCCCCCCCCCCACCGACCACCCTCGCAGGGTCTGTGTAACATCCCCCCCAGGGTGATGTCGGCTCTGTCAGTGGGTCTCTGCCCAGGGCAGGAGGGTGATGCTCACTCGCTGGGAGGAGATCTCTGCTGCTCCTCAGTCAGTGCCAAAGTCTGACTCCAGTCTTGCTAGTGACAGCGCCTCACACCCTTCACCTGCTTCCGCGTCCTGTGGACTTTGATGCCCTGGCGGACGTGCTCTGGAGGGCCTGAGGGTTTCAGGCGACTTGCCGGTGGCACATGACTCGGCGTGCCACCCTGTTCCGCCCGCTGGCATTGAGATGTGCCGGCTCCTGTGTGACTGAGCCGTGCTCCGCAGCATCTCTGCAAGGTCCACATGCATCTTGGACACATCCCTATGTTGGGGACAGGATGTCGGCCGTGGCCGTCACTGACAGAGCAAAGCTTTCGGCACCACCCCTCATGATGCCATAGCCTTTAGCACCAGCCGCCTCCTTGGCAGTGTTGGCCATGGTGCCACCTCCTGTGCCCATAGTCTTTAGAATTCCTCCAATCGGCTATGGACCCGCCGGAATGTTGCTGACATCCCTCCTGAATCTCACGGCTGCACCTTAACGTTGCCATCAGCTCCGGGTAAACCTGGTCCAGAGGCACAGCACCAGACTGGGACCCAGCTGGGTCCTGGGCTCCAGCAAACCTCCGACTGCTGTCTCCCCTCGGCGATCAGACCTCCACTTGATGTGCAGTGCTGACCAGATCGTGGCCCAGAAACCACTAATGTCGCCCACCGAGGTGGGTTTGTTTTAAATTCAGGGGGTCAGGAGGGGAGTTACTTGCCGAAGGATTCCTGGCCTTTGCCCTGTTCTGGTAGCCACTCTGGCTGTGTGTCTGCGCGGGTGCTCTCCGGGGTGGTATCTTGGAAAGCCGGGGCAGCCACCCCGATTCGGCGGGCAACATCAGATGGAGGTCCCGCGGGAGAATGGACATGTGGCCAGTGAGAGGGAAGGGTGATCATGTCTGGAATGAACAATTCACGTGCGATAGGTCACCTGAGTGAGGGCCGGTGAATCCTCACCTCTGTGACGCAGAGTCCTCGCTCGGTCACCCCCCGCGACCTCCAGAACCTGTTCCGCATCGGGCGTGAAGACTCTGGTGTCTGGCACCCCGCCGCCCGTCTGGGCCCCTTCCCGCCTATTGTACACCAACCTCTCTGATGGGTGTGAGGCGCTGTCACAATCGATGCCCACTCCCCGTGCGGCCTGGTGGAGGTCGTTGAGCTTCTCTGATACTGGACCGACGTCCTCCTGGTTACGCTCCCCGAGCTGATGGCCACTGCCCCCCAGGCTGACCCTCCAATCCCTGCAGAGGAACAGGGCGTCGTGACCCCACCGCGTCCAGCAATCTGTCCAGATCGGTTACACCAAAACACAGGGCTGTTGCGTTGGCTGCGAGCAGTCTAGGGTTAGCTTGTAGGGCGTGGTTTCTGTGCTCTTCCCCTCTTTACAGAGGGGATGCCGGACGCAGCTGTGGAGCATAAATTACGGAACCTAATATTTTATAAATTTAGAGTACCCAATTATTGTTTTTCCAATTAAGGAACAATTTAGTGTGGCCAATCCACCTACCCTGCACATCTTTGGGTTGTGGGGGTCGAAACCCATGAAGACACGGGGAGAATGTGCAAACTCCACACGGACAGTGACCCAGGGCCGGGATCGAACCTGGGACCTCGGCGCCATGAGGCAGCAGTGCTAACCACTGCACCACCGTGCCGTGCTGGACAGCAGAGCTAACCACTGCACCACCGTGCCGTGTTGGGCAGCAGAGCTAACCACTGCACCACCGTGCCGTGTTGGGCAGCCACTGCACCACCGTGCCGTGCTGGACAGCAGAGCTAACCACTGCACCACCGTGCCGTGCTGGACAGCAGAGCTAACCACTGCACCACCGTGCCGTGCTGGACAGCAGAGCTAACCACTGCACCACCGTGCCGTGTTGGGCAGCCACTGCATCACTGGGTTGCCATCACTGGCCCTAATTGACGTTAGGTACCAGTCACAGTCTCGCCAGGTCGGTCATTAGGAAGTCCTCACACAGATTTGCTCCTTCACTTGCAGCTTCTCATATTAGATCGCATCCAATATCTTTCCTTCAATAAGGGACCAAAACTGCTCCCAGTGAAATGAAATAAAATGGCTTATTGTCACGAGTAGGCTTCAATGAAGTTACTGTGAAAAGCCCCTAGTCGCCACATTCCGGCGCCTGTTCGGGGAGGCTGGTACGGGAATCGAACCGTGCTGCTGGCCTGCTTGGTCTGCTTTAAAAGCCAGCGATTTAGCCCAGTGAGCTAAATCAGCCCCTGCTCCAGGTGTACTCTGACCCGTACCTTGTACAAGCTGCAGCTCACACTCCAACCCCATTGAAATCAGGGCCAACATTGCATTCACCTTCCTGATGACCTGCTGACCCTATGTGCAGGCTTTTGGTGTTTTGTGCACAAGTCCCCCACGTCCCTCTATGTTGCAGCTTTCAGCAGTTTACCATCATTTAAATAAAACTGTGTTCTTTCCTTCTCCCTTTCAAAATGAACAACTTCACGTTTTCCCACATTATACTCCATTTGCCAAATTTTTGCCCACTTAACCTCTCAATCTCATTGCAAACTGTTTGTATTCTCTAAAAACTTGTCTTTCCACCTATTCTTGTGTTTCTGCAAATTTGGCTCCAGTACATTCACTTCCTTCCTCCGAGTCATTCATATATGTTGTAAACAGCTGTACTCCCAGCACTGATCCCGGTCAATCCGACAAAACTAATCAAGTTATACTGGGAGGGGCAGCACGGTGGCTCAGTGGGTTAGCCCTGTAGCCTCACGGCGCTGAGGTCCCAGGTTCGATCCCGGCTCTGGGTCACTGTCCGTGTGGAGTTTGCGCATTCTCCCCGTGTCTGCGTGGGTTTCGCCCCCACAACCCAAAGATGTGCAGGGCGGGTGGATTGGCCACGCTAAATTGCCCCTTAATTGGAAAAAATGAATTGGGTAATCTAAATTTATTAAAAAAAAAGTTATACTGGGAGAACAAAACCATCCCACAAACCTGTATCAGATCCAGAATTCCCAATTCACTCTCGGACGAGTCAACACAGAAGAGGAAGTACAGAGTGGCGTAGTGTCGATATATCAGCTTGTAATCAGAGCCACCAATCAAACTGGAAAAAATCAGAAACAGTTAAAAACATTCAAAAAGGAGCAAATAGATTCCGGAGTGTGACTGACAATTACATTCACTGAAGGCTAAATAATCTCACAGAAACTGGGATAGCTTGCAACTTCTCTCTGTATCCTTCAGAATCAAGCATTAGAACATGGAACATAGAACATTACAGCGCAGTGCAGGCCCTTCGGCCCACGATGTTGCGCCGACCTGTGAAACCCTTCTAAAGTCCCTCAACACTGTTCCCTTATCGTCCATATGCCTATCCAATGACCATTTGAATGTGTTTAGTGTTGGCGAGTCCACTACTGTTGCAGGCAGGGCATTCCACGCCCTGATTACTCTCTGAGTAAAGAACGTACCTCTGACATCTGTCCTATATCTATCTCCCCTCAATTTAAAGCTATGTCCCCTCGTGCTGGACATCACCATCCGAGGAAAAAGGCTCTCACTGTCCACCCTATCTAATCCTCTGATCATCTTGTATGCCTCAATTAAGTCACCTCTTAACCTTCTTCGCTCTAACGAAAACAGCCTCAAGTCCTTCAGCCTTTCCTCATATGACCTTCCCTCCATACCAGGCAACACTCTTGTAAATCTCCTCTGTACCCTTTCCAATGCTTCCACATCCTTCCTATAATGCGGTGACCAGAACTGCACGCAATACTCCAAATGCTGCCGCACCAGAGTTTTGTGCAACTGCAACATGACCTCATGGCTCCAAAACTCAATCCCTCTACCAATAAAAGCTAACACACCGTATGCCTTCTTAACAACCCTCTCAACCTGGGTGGCAACTTTCAGGGATCTATGGACATGGACACCGAGATCTCTCTGCTCGTCCACACTACCAAGAATCTTACCATTAGCCCAGTACTCTGCCTTTGTTATTCCTTCCAAAATGAATCACCTCACACTTTTCTGCATTAAACTCCATTTGCCACCTGTCAGCCCAGCTCTGCAGCTTATCTATGTCCCTCTGTAACCTGTAACATCCTTCTGCACTGTCCACAACTCCACCGACTTTAGTGTCATCTGCAAATTTACTCACCCATCCTTCTACGCCCTCCTCCAGGTTATTTATAAAAATGACAAACAGCAACGGCCCCAAAACAGATCCTTGTGGCACACCACTAGTAACTGGACACCAGTCAGAGCATTTCCCATCAACCACCACTCTTTGTCTTCTATCAGCTAGCCAATTTCTGATCCAAACTGCTAAATCACCCTGAATCCCATGCCTCTGTATTTTCTGCAATAGCCTACCGTGGGGAACCTTATCAAACGCTTTACTGAAATCCATATACACCACATCAACTGCTTTACCCTCATCCACCTGTTTGGTCACCTTCTCGAAGAACTCAATGAAGTTTGCGAGGCACGACCGACCCTTCACAAAACCATGTTGACTATCTCTAATCAAATTATTCCTTTCCAGATGATTATACATCCTATCTCTTATAAACCTTTCCAAGACTTTCCCCACAAGGCTCACTGGTCTATAGTTACCGGGGTTATCTCTACTCCCCTTCTTGAACAAGGGGACAACATTTGCTATCCTCCAGTCCTCTGGCACTATTCCTGTAGACAAAGATGACTTAAAGATCAAAGCCAAAGGCTCAGCAATCTCCTCCCTAGCTTCCCAGAGAATCCTAGGATAAATCCCATCCGGCCCAGGGGACCTATCTATTTTCACACTTTCCAGAATCGCTAACACCTCCTCCTTATGAACCTCAAGCCCTTCTAGTCTAGTAGCCTGTATCTCATTATTCTCCTCGACAACTTTGTCTTTTTCCTGTGTGAATACTGACGAAAAATATTCATTTAGCACGTCTCCTATCTCCTCGGACTCTACGCACAACTTCCCACTACTGTCCTTGACTGGCCCTACTCTTACCTTAGTCATTCTTTTATTCCTGACATATCTGTAGAAGGCTTTAGGGTTATCCTTGATCCCACCTGCCAAAGACTTCTCATGTCCTCGCTTGGCTCTTCTTAGCTCTCTCTTTAGAGCCTTCCTAGCTAACGTGTAACTCACAACCGACCCAACTGAACCATCACGTCTCATCTTCACATAAGCCTCCTTCTTCCTCTTGACAAGTGATTCAACTGCTTTAGTAACCCATGGTTCCCTCACTCGACCACTTCCTCCCTGCCTAACAGGTACATACTTATCAAGGACACGCAGTAGCTGTTCCTTGAACATGCTCCACATTTCCATTGTGTCCATCTCCTGCAGTTTTCCTCTCCAGGCGATGCATCCTAAGTCTTGCCTCATCGCATCATAATTGCCTTTCCCCCAGCTATAACTCTTGCCCTGCGGTTTATACCTATCCCTTTCCATCGCTAAAGTATACGTAATCGAATTGTGGTCACTATCACCAAAATGCTCACCTACCTACAAATCTAACACCTGTCCTGGTTCATTACCCAGTACCAAATCCAATACGGCCTCGCCTCTTGTTGGCCTATCTACATACTGCATCAGGAAACCCTCCTGCACACATTGGACAAAAACGGATCCATCTAAAGTACTCGAACTATAGTGCTTCCAGTCAATATTTGGAAAGTTAAAGTCCCCCATAACAACTACCCTGTTATTTTCGCTCCTATCCAGAATCATCTTTGCAATCCTTTCCTCTACATCTCTGGAACTTTTCGGAGGCCTATAGAAAAGCCCTAACAGGGTGACCTCTCCTTTCCTGTTTCTTAACTCAGCCCATACTACCTCAGTATTCGTCCTCATCAAATGTCCTCTCAGCCACCGTAATACTGTCCTTGACTAACAATGCCACCCCTCCCCCTCTCTTACCACCTTCCCTGAACTTACTGAAATATCTAAACCCCGGCACCTGCAACAACCATTCCTCGCCCTGCTCTATCCATGTCTCCGAAATGGCCACAACATCGAAGTCCCAGGTACTAACCCATGCCGCAAGCTCACCCACCTTATTCCGGATGCTCCTGGCATTGAAGTAGACGCACTTTAGGCCACCTTCCTTCCTGCCGGTACACTCCTGCAACTTTGAAACCTTACTCATGACCTCACTACTCTCAGCTTCTTGTGTACTGGAGCTACAATTCAGGTTCCCAATCCCCTGCTGAACTAGTTTAAACCCTCCCGAAGAGCATTAGCAAACCTCCCCCCGAGGATATTAGTACCCCTCTGATCCAGGTGTAGACCATCCCGTTTGTAGAGGTCCCACCTACCCCAGAATGAGCCCCAATTGTCCAGGAATCTGAAACCCTCCCTCCTGCACCATCCATGCAGCCACGTGTTCAACTGCTCTCTCTCCCTATTCCTCGTCTCGCTAGCACGTGGCACGGGTAACAACCCAGAGATAATAACTCTGTTTGTTCTAGCTCTAAGTTTCCACCCTAGCTCCCTGAATTCCTGCCTTACATCCCTATCCCTTTTCCTACCTATGTCGTTGGTACCTATGTGGACCACGACTTGGGGCTGCTCCCCCTCCCCCTTAAGGATCCCGAAAACACGATCTGAGACATCGCGGACCCTGGCACCTGGGAGGCAACACACCAACCGTGAGTCTCTTAGTGTGCCAGAGGACTGGAGAACAGCTAATGTGGTCCCACTATTTTAGAAAGGTTGCAGCGACAATCCAGGGGACCACAGACCAGTGAGTCTCACGTCAGTGATGGGGAAACTATTGGAAAGATTCTGAAGGAGAGAATCTATCTCCACTTGGAGAGGCAAGGTTTGATCAGGAATATTCAGCATGGCTTTGTCAGAGGGAGGTCACGCCTCACAAATCTGATTGCATTTTTTGAGGAGGTGACCAGGTGTATCGATGAGGTAGTGTAGTTGATGTAGTTTATATGGATTTCAGCAAAGCCTTTGACAAGGTCCCACACGGGAGACTTGTAAAGAAGGCAACTGCACAAGGGATAAAGGGTAACTTGATACGGTGGATTCAAAGCTGGCTGAGCTGTAGGAGATAGAGGGTGGTGACAGACGGCTGCTTTAGTGACTGGAAGCCAGTGTGCAGTGGGGTACCACAGGAATCTGTGCTGGGACCCCTATTGTTTGTCTTTTATATAAACGACACATGCCTATGTGGAGGGTAGGATCAGTAAGTTTGTGGACAACACGGGCAGCACCCAGGTGCAATAGTAGCATTGGGACTACGTTGCTGAGGACCTGGGTTCAAATCCCGGCCCTGAGTCACTGTCCGTGTGGAGTTTGCACATTAAGAATAATAATAATAATAATCGCTTCTTGTCACAAGTAGGCTTCAATTAAGTTACTGTGAAAAGCCCCTAGTCGCCACATTCCGGCGCCTGTTTGGGGAGGCCGGTACGGGAATTGAACCCGCGCTGCTGGCTTTGTTCTGCATTACAAGCCAGCTGTTTAGCCCACTCTGCTAAACCAGCCCCTCTCCCCGTGTCTGCATGGGTCTCACCCCCACAACCCAAAGATGTGCAGGGTAGGTGGATTGGCCACGCTAAATTGCCCCTTAATTGCAAAAAAAGAATTGGATATTTAAAAAAATACAATCTATCTGAAATTCCTACAATTAAGACACACCTGCACAAACAGCACTTTGGACGTGTCTGACTTCTTCCTCAACCCAGATTCATCCCCAAACTACGGTTGACAAGGAACTCAACTATGCTCAACCCAACTCCCACACTCTGCCCTCACCCCTCCCTTTTCATCACTATTCACCCCACCAGCCCGTGTTGAAACCATCCTCCTCCGCCATCTCCAGCATGATGCCACCACTGAGCACAAATTCCGCCTCCCCCGTCAGTACTCTGCAGAGAGCACGCCCTCCCTGACACATCCTGGTCCACTGCTCTATTGCCCCAACCCTTCATTCACTCTGTGGCACCTCCCCAAGCGAATGCAGAAAGGGCAGCAGCAGCCCCTTTATCTTCAGGGGCTGGTTTAGCACAGAGCTAAATAGCTGGCTTTTAAAGCAGACCAAGATAGGCCAGCAGCGCGGGTTCAATTCCCGTACCAGCCTCCCCGAACAAGCGCCGGAATGTGGCGACTAGGGGCTTTTCACTAACTTCATTGAAGCCTACTCGTGACAAGAAGCGATTTTCATTTTCATTTCCTCCCTCCTCACTGCCCACAGGCCCAAACACTCCTTTCACATTAAACTGCGTTTCACTTGCACCTCTTTCAATTTGCTTTATAGTATTTGCTGCTCCCAGTGTAGAGACTAAAAGCAGACGTGGGACACCTTCACACAATCTGCAAGTATGGCCCCCGACTTTGTCTCTTCCATTTCACCTCAGCCTATTCCTCTCACGTCCATCCTGCTGCAAAGCTCCAATCATATCCAGCCCAAAGTGGACAAAATGTCCGATTAGGCACATTACAGCCTCTGGACTCAACTCTGAGTTCAACAGCTTTAGATTGTAAACTTTCTGTGACATCATGGCCCCTTTTTATTTTTTGGTTCCTTGGTTTGTCCCCCACTGGCTCTGTCACTTGTTCAGTTTTCCTTCCACCGAACACGGATCTTTCCTCTCCCATTAACACATTCTACAAATTATCTTTAAGCCACTTTCAGCGTTTCCTCAGTTCCTGAAGCTCATTTTGTCGATGCACCTTTGTCAATCTCTCCATGGCTCCGACCTGTCCCTCACCTTCTATTCCACTCTCCCCCCACCCCCTCACCTCACCCCCTCACTCTCCCTCCCCCACCCCCCTCACCTCCCCCCACACCCCCTCACCTCCCCCCACACCCCCTCACCTCCCCCCTCACCTCCCCCCCTCACTCTCCCTCCCTCACTCTCCCTCCCCCACTCACCTCCCCCCTCACCTTCCCTCCCCCACCCCCTCACCTCCCCCCACACCCCCTCACCTCCCCCACACCCCCTCACCCCCTCCTACCTCACCCCACTATACAATTAATCACATTTCTGTCTCTCTTCAGTTCTGTAGATGAGTCACAGACTCAGAACTTTAACAGCTTCTCTCTGCACAGACGCTGCCGGACCTGCTCAGTTTATCCAGATTTCCAGAATCTGCGGAGGAGCCGGACCCCCTGCGGAGGAGCCAGACCCCCTGTGGAGGTGCCGGACCCCCTGCGGAGGAGCTGAGCCCCCGGCGGAGGAGCCGATCCCCCTGCGGAGGAGCTGAGCCCCCGGCGGAGGAGCTGAGCCCCCTGCGCAGGAGCTGAGCCCCCGGTGGAGGAGCCGGACCCCCTGCGGAGGAGCCGGACCCCCTGCGGAGGAGGCGGACCCCCTGCGGAGGAGCTGAACCCCGGCAGAGAAGCCGGATCCCCGGCGGAGGAGCTGAGCCCCCGGCAGAGGAGCTGAGCCCCCGGCGGAGGAGCTGAGCCCCCGGCAGAGGAGCTGAGCCCCCGGCGGAGGAGCTGAGCCCCCGGCAGAGGAGCTGAGCCCCCGGTGGAGGATCTGAGCCCCCGGTGGAGGAGCTGAGCCCCCGGCGGAGGAGCCGGATCCCCGGCGGAGGAGCTGAGCCCCCGGCGGAGGAGCTGAGCCCCCGGCGGAGGAGCTGAGCCCCCGGCGGAGGAGCTGAGCCCCCGGTGGAGGAGCCGGACCCCCTGCAGAGGAGCTGAGCCCCCGGTGGAGGATCTGAGCCCCCGGTGGAGGAGCTGAGCCCCCGGCGGAGGAGCCGGACCCCCGGCGGAGGAGCTGAGCCCCCGGCGGAGGAGCTGAGCCCCTAGTGGAGGAGCCGGACCCCCTACGGAGGAGCTGAGCCCCCGGTGGAGGAGCTGAGCCCCCGGTGGAGGAGCTGAGCCCCCGGCGGAGGAGCTGAGCCCCCGGCGGAGGAGCTGAGCCCCCGGTGGAGGAGCTGAGCCCCTGGTGGAGGAGCTGAGCCCCCGCGGAGGAGCTGAGCCCCTGGTGGAGGAGCCGGACCCCCTGCGGAGGAGCTGAGCCCCCGGTGGAGGAGCTGAGCCCCCGGTGGAGGAGCTGAGCCCCCGGTGGAGGAGCTGAGCCCCCGGTGGAGGAGCTGAGCCCCCGGTGGAGGATCGCAATAAAGAATCTTAATAAAGGGAACTGTGAAGATATGAGGCGTGAGTTGGCCTTGATAGATTGGGGAGTTACATAAAGGGATGACAGTGGATAGGCAATGGCAAACATTAAGGAACTGTTCATTCCTGTCTGGCACAAAAGCAAAGGGGGTAAGAGGGCCAACCCATGGCTTACAAAGGAAATTAGAAATAGTATCCAATCCAAGTATGAAGCATACAGATTGGCCAAGAAAAAATAATAGGTCTGAGGATTGGGAGTGGTTTAGAATTCATCAAAGAAGGACGAAGGGATTGATTAAGAAAGGGAAAGTACAGTACGAAAGGAAGCTTGCAGGGAACATAAAGACGGAGACTAAGAGTTTCTACAGATATGTGAAGAGAAAGAGATTGGTAAAGGGAAATGTAGGCCCCCTACAGACAGAAACAGGGGAATGCATATTAAGGGACCAAGAAATGGCTGAGCAATTGAATACATACTTTGGTTCTGTCTTCACAAATCAGATCCCAGAAATGCTGGAGAATGAAAGGTTTAGTGAGAGGGAAGAACTGAGGGAGATCAACATTAGTAGAGAAATGGTGCTGGGAAAACTGATAGGATTGAAGGCGGATAAATCCCCAGGGCCTGAGAATCTGCATCCCAGAGTGCTTAAGGAGGTGGCTCTGGAAATAGTGGATGCATTGGTGGTCATCTTCCGGGATTCTATAGACTCTGGAACTGTCCCTGCAGGTTGGAGGGTAGCTCACGTCACTCCGATATTCAAAAAGGGAGGTAGAGAGAAAGCAGGGAATTATAGACCAGTAAGCCTAACATCGGTGGTGGGGAAAATGCTTGAATCCATTATCAAGGACTTTATAGTGGAATGACGATATTGAGTTCTTTCTGCCCTCAGTCTGATCTTTTTTTAGGAAGTGCTTTCCGTTTCTCATTGGAATGGTAAATTATGATATCATGTATTATCCACTGATTATCTTGCTTTATTAATTACAGAAGCTTCAACCGATCCTGTTTCTATTCCTGACTTCCTCACACTAACGTCGAACATTGTACTAAACCATGTAATCTGCCAGTCCTGGCTTACATGAGACAATAACTCGGTTTTCTTCAAACCCCTTTCGTCCGTTATCATTTTCCTTACAGCATGAAGTGTATACTTGCCATTATTTGTTTGTTTGGTTTTTTTTTTCTTTGCAGTAACACCACTCGCACATTTAATACAGCCAACTTTTGGGGTTACAACCCAATTGAATCCATACATAACAGTCCCTAACAACTTACAGGACATTTTGTCTGTAATAACTGTTATACTCTCCAATGCCATATTGGTTGCTGCATTGGTTACAAATTTCCCCTCGTGGCAGCAAGCTGCCAAGATTCTTAAACTATTGTCATTTAAAATGTGGGGTTCCTCGTTAGTCGCGGCTGTCTGCCGAGACCCTTAATAACTCCACCGCGTAGTACATACCCCGTGGGGACCACAGATCATCCATCAGCTGATGTCCAGTTAGAGATGTCTGACCAGAGGTTTCACTATTCAGTAATAATTTGATATTTTGATTTGTTTCTAACCCGTAAGGTTTTTCTTCCGGGCTCTATCATTTAATTCCCTCAAATATGTAGCCAATTGTATCATTAGTTTTCCCCCAATCCTGTCTAAAACATTATTCTCTGGAGTGTAGTTCTCATTCTTCATCTGTTATTGTTGCTTCATCTGAAACCCAAATGAACAAGTCAAAGGCGGAGAGGGCCCTATTTCCTCATTTGTATCTTTCTATTCTTGTTTAGATGTTCCAGAAGTGCCATCTCCAGCACTTCCGGATTTCCATTCCTCTTTTTTAAACTGATTTGTGTTCCTGATCATTGACGTACATCATATGATTCAGGCCCCGTTAGGCCTCCTCCTCCTATCATTGCACCCCTGAGTGAGACTCGAAGAATCTCAAACTCCCCCTCTTTTGCTAACCCAGTGATCCAAGCAGGTCGAAACTTTCCCTGATACATTTCGGGTATTGCTACCGCATTTACTTCAATGTTTTTTAATTCTGATTATGACAGGATTTTTATGAAAGTAATTTCTAACCATGACATTGTAACTTTATCATCTGTCCAATCAATGCTGCTAACAGGTTTAATTCACTGGCATCCCACTCCACTGATTACATAATACTAGGAAGTGCAGTAATCCCCTGACACTCACACCCAAACATTCCTTTTTTCCTTGTCCGAGCGGTTTGGGGATACGATCTATCCTGTGGCACGGCGTCATTGCAGTGATACAGTCTCTAAACCACTGTTAGGCTAATTTTACATCCCCGGGTCATCCCAACATCGCTTAAACTACGTACTCCCTCACTAATCGATACTACAAGTTTGTCACTTCTCCACAATCCTGCACATCCTTTCCCAATCACTTTGTCGTCAGCGAAGTTTTCTCTGCAGTAATTACAATTTGTCATTATCACACCATCCCATGGTCAAAATCTATCTTGTGGCCACAAACTTCAATCATCAGAGTTGCCTGATGGTTCACAAAACAATCATGACAAACTGAATTCCCCAAATTTCCCTGGGAGCCGAAGCATTTCGCCATTTCTATTGTTCTAAATGCAATATCAACTCTGTATCTTTAAAAGAATGACTAGGGTAAGAGTAGGGCCAGTCAATGACAGTGGTGGGAAGTTGTGTGTGGAGGCTGAGGAGATAAGCGAGATACTAAATGAATACTTTTCGTCAGTATTCACTCAGGAAAAAGATAATATTGTGGAGGAGAATGCTGAGACCCAGGCTATTAGAATAGATGGCATTGAGGTGCGTAGGGAAGAAGTGTTGGCAATTCTGGACAAGGTGAAAATAGATAAGTCCCCGGGGCCGGATGGGATTTATCCTAGGATTCTCTGGGAAGCCAGGGAAGAGATTGCTGAGCCTTTGGCTTTGATTTTTAGGTCATCATTGGCTACAGGAATAGTGCCAGAGGACTGGAGGATAGCAAATGTGGTCCCTTTGTTCAAGAAGGGGAGTAGAGATAACCCCGGTAACTGTAGGCCGGTGAGCCTAACGTCTGTGGTGGGTAAAGTCTTGGAGAGGATTATAAAAGATACGATTTATAATCATCTAGATAGGAATAATATGATTAGGGACAGTCAGCATGGTTTTGTGAAGGGTAGGTCATGCCTCACAAACCTTATCGAGTTCTTTGAGAAGGTGACTGAACAGGTAAACGAGGGTAGAGCAGTTGATGTGGTGTATATGGATTTCAGTAAAGCGTTTGATAAGGTTCCCCACGGTCGGCTATTGCAGAAAATACGGAGGCTGGGGATTGAGGGTGATTTAGAGATGTGGATCAGAAATTGGCTAGTTGAAAGAAGACAGAGAGTGGTAGTTGATGGGAAATGTTCAGAATGGAGTTCAGTTACGAGTGGCATACCACAAGGATCTGTTCTGGGGCCGTTGCTGTTTGTCATTTTTATAAATGACCTAGAGGGCGCAGAAGGATGGGTGAGTAAATTTGCAGACGACACTAAAGTCGGTGGAGTTGTAGACAGTGCGGAAGGATGTTGCAGGTTACAGAGGGACATAGATAAGCTGCAGAGCTGGGCTGAGAGGTGGCAAATGGAGTTTAATGTGGAGAAGTGTGAGGTGATTCACTTTGGAAAGAATAACAGAAATGCGGAATATTTGGCTAATGGTAAAATTCTTGGTAGTGTGGATGAGCAGAGGGATCTCGGTGTCCATGTACATAGATCCCTGAAAGTTGCCACCCAGGTTGATAGGGTTGTGAAGAAGGCCTATGGTGTTTGGCCTTTATTGGTAGAGGGATTGAGTTCCGGAGCCATGAGGTCATGTTGCAGTTGTACAAAACTCTAGTACGGCCGCATTTGGAGTATTGCGTACAGTTCTGGTCGCCTCATTATAGGAAGGACGTGGAAGCTTTGGAACGGGTGCAGAGGAGATTTACCAGGATGTTGCCTGGTATGGAGGGAAAATCTTATGAGGAAAGGCTGATGGACTTGAGGTTGTTTTCGTTGGAGAGAAGAAGGTTAAGAGGTGACTTAATAGAGGCATACAAAATGATCAGAGGGTTAGATAGGGTGGACAGCGAGAGCCTTCTCTCGCGGATGGGGATGGCTAGTACAAGGGGACATAGCCTTAAATTGAGGGGTAATAGATATAGGACAGAGGTGGGTTTTTTACGCAAAGAGTGGTGAGGCCGTGGAATGCCCTACCTGCAACAGTAGTGAACTCGCCAACATTGAGGGCATTTAAAAATTTATTGGATAAGCATATGGATGATAAGGGCATAGTGTAGGTTAGATGGCCTTTAGTTTTTTTTCCATGTCGGTGCAACATCGAGGGCCGAAGGGCCTGTACTGCGCTGTATCGTTCTATGTTCTATCTGTCATTCTCCTAGTTTTCATATTACTCCCTGTCCAAACTACTGGGCCACAAAATGTGCCACATCCTTGACACGATGTTTCATTATGTTCACAATGAATCATTTTAAACTGAGGTCCATTAATAACAGCCCACGACCTATCATCCCATATTCTCAATTCCTTACTGATTACGTTTCTCTGTTTGCTGCCGATAGATTGCCTATGGATTATAATAATCCCTCTGTTATTATTTAATTGGGTCGGATGTTTTAGTTCTGATACAATTTCTTTTGCTCCAGATGCCATGGGCGCAATTCTCCGCACTCACGACGGTGCGGAGAATAGCGGGGTTCGTAAAATTTTACGGCCACGCCAGTCTGACGCCCTCCCGCTATTCTCCCCCCCCCCCCCCCCACGCCCGACTCCCGATACGAATCGCTGCCGCCGTTTTTTTACGGCCAGCAGCGATTCTCAGCTGGCCGATGGGCCGAGTTCCAAGCCCTTTACGGCTGTTTTTACGAACGGCAAACACACCTGGTCTGGCCGTTCGTAAAAACGGCCGTAAAGTGCCGATTTTAAAAACCATGGCACCGATTGGCACGGCAGTACCACGGCCGTGCCAAGGGTGCCATGGGCCCGCGATCGGTGCCCACCGATCGCGGGCAGCGGGTCCGATACCCGCGTACTCTTTGTCCTTCCGCCGCCCCGCAGTATCAATTCGCGGGGCGGCTGAGGGGCATCCCGGCCCGCGCATGCGCGGGTTTCGCGCAAATGCGCGATGACGTCATCCGCGCATGCACGGGTTGGAGTCTTCCAATCCGCGCATGCGCGGCTGACGTCATGTGATGCGTCAGCCGGCGCAAACTCTGGCAAGCGGGCTTAACAAAATTCGTTAAACCCGTGATGCCGGAGTTTACGGCGGCGGCATACTAGCCCCGACCGGGGACCAGAATCGGTTCCCGGTCGGGGAGGGGGGGGCTGGCGTCAAACCCGCCCGGATTTGACGCCAGCCTTACGATTTCTCCCTCTCTGGGAGAATCTCGCCCCATGTTTCTCTAATTCAACTTCCTCCATGCTGCTATCGGCTTTGATTAAAAAGTACAAATTACTTTTGCTGCTCCTAGGACAAAGAGGGCCTGCATACTCTAATGACCATTCTAATGACCATACTCTAATGGCCATTCTAATGACCATTCTAATGACCATTCTAATGACCATACTCTAATGACCATTCTAATGACCATACTCTAATGACCATTCTAATGACCATACTAATGACCATACTCTAATGACCATACTCTAATGACCATACTCTAATGACCATTCTTCCACCCGTGTCTCAGTTTCTATGCTACTCCCTGTTTCTCCACCATTTTCATTCCTGAAATTTTTTTAATGGATGCCCATCTGGCTTGTTCTTCGTCCTCTTTAACTTTACTACCATCATTATGTACCACCCAAGCATTTACCAACTCCTTTCTGCTAACTGATTTATCGAGTTTCTGTCCCTTTTTAATGTTATGAATAAACATTAAGGCAGGGTGTGAAAGAATGGTTTCCCATCGAGCTGTATTCACGCCCTGCTGGCAATCCCGTCTATTGGTCAACTCTGTCAATTCTAAAAATTCAGTTGTGATAGAAATTTTCTTCCCGGCTGATAAATTTTCAATCTCTGCTATCCTTTTTGCCATGGCTGCCAGCCATTTCACAATGTCCAAAAACGTTTGTTCAGCCCTTGCCCAATTTCCTGTCAATGTTTGATAGGTGTCTGAGTACTATTAGCAAGCACCATACCATATTCATTTGCGTACAGATCAAATTTAATGCTCAAATTGTCCTCTTCATCTCTCTTCTCTAATGGCCCAGATGTTGCTGCAGCTGTTTTAATGGCCCAGATGTTGCTGCAGCTGTTTTAATGGCCCAGATGTTGCTGCAGCTGTTTTAATGGCCCAGATGTTGCTGCAGCTGTTTTAATGGCCCAGATGTTGCTGCAGCTGTTTTAATGGCCCAGATGTTGCTGCAGCTGTTTTAATGGCCCAGATGTTGCTGCAGCTGTTTTAATGGCCCAGATGTTGCTGCAGCCTCTGTGCTTCACTGGCCCACCTAAAATCCCCTTTCAAAGTTTCATAAATGGGTCTAGCATAAAGACTAAAGTCTTCCACTACTGATCTCAAATACCCCAAATTTCTCATGATTTGCTGAACCCTGTTTTGTGAAACGGGCGCTGTGATTCTAGTAACTTTCTCTCTCATCCCAACACTGGCCTCCCTGCCTGCCTTTGACACTGAATACCCTAAATAGCCGACTTCGCTCCTGCCAATCTGACATTTTTTAAACCCTATTTTAAATCCTACTTCACTAAGTGTTTTAATAATTTTGGTCACTCTTTCAACATGTGTCCCCTGATCATCATCTCCAATTACCACATCATCAATATATACTAAAGCCAAATCATTTTTAATCAGCTCCCTTACTATTGCCTGAAAGTGGTTCGGGGAATTAACATATCCCTGCAGCATTTTACAGTATACATAACGTTTAGTGTCAAAGGGAAATGCTGTCTTTTCCCTGCTGTCTGGGTCTAACGGAATACTCCAGAAACCGTTGGCTAAATCTATACCAGTTAAATAGGTTTTGCCTGCCCTGCCACCTTCTCCAATGTAGTTTGTGGATTTATTAAATACCATTTATCCTTCTTTTTTTGTGACCTTGTTTAATGCTTTGTAATTCGTTACCATTCTAAATGTACCATCAGGCTTGCTAACTGCCTGAAGTGGGGTCGATGTATATGTGGCTTCTTGAATGATTCCCTGCTGTTCTAACTCTTTGATCATTATCTCCAGCTGGCATTTGGCACCTCGGGTCAAGGGATATTGCTGTTACGGCCTGTGTCGGCCTCCCTGGATCGTGTGATGGAATTGTGTGCTGATTAACCGTGTCAGTCTTTCTATTACTAGGTTTGCTTTCCTTATTCCCTCTACATTATCAATTGGTTTTAATATCTTAATTTTTTTATTTCTGCATCTATGTTTACTAATCTTTCCCTGCCATCAGATTCTCATTTCCTGATCCTGCAAATAATACTCCTAATCTAAGCTCCGGTCCCATATCTTTATTCCCTAAAGCTTCGTCTGCAATGTAGTTCACATTCTGAACTTCATTTCTTCTGCCAGTGACTTTCTTGTAAATCAGCGGGCACTAGGACCCGGTGGAGCTGTGCCGTATCACTGACTACCGCCTAATACTGGTCTCATTGGTCCCCGTCTTTCTAGCCCCTTACTGCCACAATGCCCCTTCTCCACTATCCCAATATAACACAAGGGCATGTTTTAATTAATTTTTTCTTAAAAGCGGTATCCTGCTACAGTCCCCATTTCCTGCCCTCAGGACTGCCTACCCCTCTGGGGTCAGTGCTTGCAGCGTCCCCTCAAGTTCTGAGTGCTTATACACCAAGGCCCAACAGTAGTCGAATAGTCCCTAGTACTTGCCTAACCCCTCTTACGGTTTGGGGTTTGGGCATCTCTAAAATAGCCTTCCGCATTTCCACTGGGATCTTCCTTTCCCCCTGTGTAATCTTAAAATAAAGTTTTAAAATCTGTATTCTTTGCTATATGAAAATCCCCGCTCAGTAAATTTGATGTGTAGTGAGTTTACAGAGAAAATACTGAAATCTCTACAAATTTTGAACACACAGAACAAATTTTGAAATGTAGGTACATCATGGCTGCCTCTAACAAAGGAGCACATGGCTCAGCCCACACAGAATGCCGAGTCTTCACATTTCAATTTAGATTCCTTTGTTCTCTCTTTTTTAAGAGAAGCCAAGACTATGCCGAGATCAAACTAATCATTTACAAATCCCAATTTATACATATTGATTTTGCTTTTTGTTTACTTCCTGAGAATTGTGTTCTAATTAACTCCCAGAATGTTAATCATTATTACTGATTTTCTAAAGAACCTTCAAATACTTACCCCGTTTTAAATCTCACTCTAACTGCCGTGTATACCTCCTAATTGATGTGCAACTTTGTTTTGCAAAACACAACATTTTAAAAACTAGGAATATCAGCGTAAGTTCACAAATTCTTTTTAATATAAATTTAGAGTACCCAATTATTTTTTCCAATTAAGGGGCAATTTAGAGTGGCCAATCCACCTACCCTGCACATCTTTGGATTGTGGGGGCGAAACCCACGCAAACATGGGGAGAATGTGCAAACTCCACACGGACAGTGACCCGGGGCCGGGATTGAACCTGGGACCTCGGCGCCGTGAGGCTACAGGGCTAACCACTGCTCCACCGTGCCGCCCTGGGACCTCGGCACCGTGCTGCCCTGGGACCTCGGCGCCGTGAGGCTACAGGGCTAACCCACTGCGCCACCTTGCTGCCCTGGGACCTCGGCGCCGTGAGGCTACAGGGCTAACCACTGCTCCACCTTGCTGCCCAGTTCACAAATTCTTATTAAACACACTCATTCATCCACCGAGATCTCCACTAAAACGAAAGGAAGCCAAAGCATTATACTTTCATTCATCTCAACCAACTGGACAATAAAAGTTTGAATTTGCAAAGGAAACAAAATATAAAGGCTTTCCCTTTTCCCTTCTTCAAAACTGTAAATAAAACTCAAAGAAAAGGTAACTAAAGATAAAGTAAATTTAACAATCCTGAAGCCTCCACTTTTTCCGATACGGTTCTGAATTTTCCACGTCTCTAGTCCCCCCTAGTGGCCATTCATCTCCCAATTTTTTTCACTCATAAGACATCTCCCAAGAACAAAATCCAACTTCGCCAATTCTAATTGTACGGAATTGAATTGTCTCCAGAACATTCCATCAGCGGTCTTAACTGAATTGTTTCTGTGACATTCCCTCAACCCATTAGAGACCTTAACCGAATTAAAGTGTAATTTAATATAACCAATTTTAATTTTCAACCCACATGCAACTGAATTACCTCAGTTACCAACTGAATTATTCCCTCAGTCACGTTTCCCGTATTCCCTCAGTCACGTTTCCCGTATTCCCTCAGTCACGTTTCCCGTATTCCCTCAGTTACGTTTTAACCCTCAGCCGTACCTAAATTGACTGAAATTAATTTTTCTAATCCGCCAGACTGACCTTTGATTTCGTCGAACGATCTTACCCGACCATAGACGAGTGACCAAACCCGCTTCGGACTATGAGGCAGGGGAAAACCGACGTGGTCCTTTCTAATCTACTCACTACGTGGTCCCATTTCCCCTCTCTCCGTCTAAGGCTGAGGGTTAATTCTGATTTCGCTAATAGTCGGGAATTCGCTCTTGAAATCCCACTTCCGACACCAAATGACGATATTGAGTTCTTTCTGCCCTCAATCTGGTCAGTGCTTTCCGTTTCTCATTGGAATGGTAAATTATGATATCATGCATTATCCACTGATTATCTTGCTTTATTAATTACAGAAGCTTCAACCGATCCTGTTTCTATTCCTGACTTCCTCACACTAACGTCGAACATTGTACTAAACCATGTAATCTGCCAGCCCTGGCTTACATGAGACAATAACTCAGTTTTCTTCAAACCCCTTTCGTCCGTTATCATTTTCCTTACAGCATGAAGTGTATACTTGCCATTATTTGTTTGTTTGTTTGTTTTTTCTTTGCAATAACACCACTTGCACATTTAATACATTTAGAAAGTAGTGGCAGGATCAGTCAGAGTCAGCATGGATTAATGAAGGGAAAATCAGGCTTGACAAATGTGTTGGAATTCTTTGAAGTTGTAACCAGTACAGTTGACAAGGGGGAGCCAGTCGATGTGGTATATTTGGACTGTCAGAAGGCATTTGACAAAGTCCCGCATAAGAGATTATTGTGCAAAATTAAAGCGCATGAGAAATGTAACATCTCAAAGTTTGCAGATGATACCAAGTTGGGTGGGAGGGTGAACTGTGACGAGGATGCAGGGATCCTACAGTATGATCTGGACAGGTTGGGCGAGTGGGCAAATCAATGGCAGATGCTGTATAATTTGGATAAGTGTGAGGTTATTCACTTTGGAAGCAAATACAGGAAGGCAGATTACTACCTGAATGGTTGTAAATTGTGAGGGGGGAGTGCGCAGCAGGACCTGGGTGTCCTTGTGCACCATTCGCTGAAGGTAAGCATGCAGGTACAGCAGGCGGTAAAGAAGGCTAATGGTATGTTGGCCTTCATTGCGAGAGGTTTCGAGTACAGAAGCAGGGATGTGTTGTTGCAATTGTACAGGGACTTGGTGAGGCCACACCTGGGGCGCGATTCTCCGCTCCCCACGACGGGTTGGAGAATCGCGGGAGGGCCCCCCGACTAATTTCACAACACCCTGGCGCCACCCGCGATTCTCCCACCCCCCCACTCGGAAGAATCGCCGCTCGCCATTTTCACGGCGACCGGCGATTCCCCAACCCGGATGGGCCGAGCGGCCTGCCGTTCGCGACCGTTTCACGATGGCGGCAAACACACCTGGTCGCTGCCGTCGTGAGATGCCCGTTTGGGGCTTGGAGGTGGCCTAGAAAGGAAGGAGCACCACGACTGTGCTGGGGAGGGGACAGGCCCGCGATCGGTGCCCACCGATCGTCAGCCCGGCATCTCAATCGGACGCACTATTTCCCCTCTGCCGCCCCGCAAGATCAAGCCGCCACGTGTTGCAGGGCGGCTGAGGGGAAAGACGGCCACCGTGCATGCGCGGGTTCGAGCTGTCAGCCGTCGTGACGTCAGCCGCGCATGCGCGGGTTGGAGCCGGCCAACCTGCGCGGCTGACGTCGCATAGGCACCGTCGGCCGCGTCATTCTCGGCGCGCCGCCCGGCGGCCGAGAGTTACGGAGCGCCGCTCCTAGCCCCGCCGGAAGGGGAGAATAGGGGGCGAGAAGCGGCCTCCGAGGCCGTTGTGAAACTCGGCCGAGTTCACGACGGCCCTCCCGATTTTTCCCGGGAGCGGAGAATTCCGTCCCTAGAGCATTGTGGGCAGTTTTGGTGTACTTATCTGAGGAAGGATGTTGTTGCTATGGAGGGAGCACAGCGAAGGTTTACCAGACTGATTCCAGGGGATGGCGGGACCGTCATATGAGGAGATATGGGCAGCACATTAGCACAATGGATAGCACAATTGCTTCACAGCTCCAGGATCCCAGGTTCGATTCCCGGCTGGGTCACTGTCTGTGCGGAGTCTGCACGTTCTCCCCGTGTCTGCGTGAGTTTCCTCCGGGTGCTCCGGTTTCCTCCCACAGCCCAAAGATTAGGTGGATTGGCCATGCTAAATTGCCCTTAGTATTGGGTGGGGTTACTGGGTTATGGGGATAAGGTGGAGGTGTTGACCTTGGGTAGGGTGATCTTTCCAAGAGCCGGTGCAGACTCGATGGGCCAAATGGCCTCCTTCTGCACTGTAAATTCTATGATATTCTATGATATTGACTAGGTTGGGATTGTTCTCGCTGGAGTTCAGGAGAATGAGGGGGGATTTCATAGAGACTATAAAATTCTAACAGGACTAGACAGAGTGGTGTAGCCACCTGGGGTGGCCACGTCCAGATTCCAAAATGGACATTCGCAAAGAGTACAGGGAAAATTGGACAGTACTAAGGAAACAAGCAGGTGCAAGGTTTGCCTGTGGATTGGAATTTGCAGCTCCCAGACAGAACTGATACTACAATCCATTAGCATAGTAATGAGCTATCTCCGGGGACAAAAGAGAAACATTGAAACAATCGGTACCAGGGCAGACTCCCCGGCGCCAGCGGAGACTAAAACAAAGGCAGGCGAACGGTCACCTAGGGCCCGCCCGGTGATCAAGCAACGACCCTGTTATTGGAGAGAATCGATACAAACGATTGGGACATGGTCCAATTAATTGGGGCCAAGTTCAGGAACCGCCCAGAAGGGCGCGAAACCCTTTGGGGTATAAAGAAGAGTCCCCAAGGTCAGAGCGCTCTCTTCTTCTTCACCTTCCCCTTGGCCTTTGGCTCTCAGCGACGAGAGGCCCGCCAAGCACCAGCCAAGTAAGTCTAAGGTCAACGCACGCTACGGGATAGACGCTCCTAGCTACTATTCTATACCAGTTCGAAGCCAGCAGTATCAGAACCGGACAACAGCCATTGTTCCTCTGACTGAGTGGGCGCCCGAAGCTAAGTATAGACTTTTAGTAGTAGTTGTAGTTTAGTGAGTAGAGTTTGTGCATGAGTAATAATTGACTGTGTGTGTAAATAAATGTGCATTGATTTCAAACTTACTAACTGGTGTATCGAGTCATTGATCAGTATTCGGCTTTGAACCCTGTGGTGGTATCAGAAAGATACCTGGCGACTCTTGAGCAAAGGTAATTAAAACAGAGCAAATTAAGGAAAGCATAACGAGCAACAGTAGATGCAGGGTAGATGTTACCAATGGGTGCGGTGTGTCCAGAACCAGGGGTCACAGTCTGAGGATTCAGGGTAAACCATTTTGGACAGAGATAAGGAGACATTTCTTCACCCAAAGAGTGGTC
>NC_052157.1:518140-598680 GCF_902713615.1 Scyliorhinus canicula
GTGTTTAGTGTTAGCGAGTCCACTACTGTTGCAGGCAGGGCATTCCCCGCCCTTACTACTCTCTGAGTAAAGAACCTCCCTCTAACATCTGTCCTATATCTATCTCCCCTCAATTTAAAGCTATGCCCCCTCGTGCTGGACATCACCATCCGAGGAAAAAGGCTCTCACTGTCCACCCTATCTAATCCTCTGATCATCTTGTATGCCTCAATTAAGTCACCTCTTAACCTTCTTCTCTCTAATGAAAACAGCCTCAAGTCCTTCAGCCTTTCCTCATATGATCTTCCCTCCATACCAGGCAACACTCTTGTAAATATCCTCTGTACCCTTTCCAATGCTTCCACATCCTTCCACAATACTCCAAATGCGGCCGCACCAGAGTTTTGTACAACTGCAACATGACCTCATGGCTCCGAAACTCAATTCCTCTACCAATAAAAGCTAACACACCGTATGCCTTCTTAACAACCCTCTCAACCTGGGTGGCAACTTTCAGGGATCTATGGACATGGACACCGAGATCTCTCTGCTCGTCCACACTACCAAGAATCTTACCATTAGCCCAGTAATCTGCCTTTCTGTTATTCCTTCCAAAATGAATCACCTCACACTTTTCTGCATTAAACTCCATTTGCCACCTGTCAGCCCAGCTCTGCAGCTTATCTATGTCCCTCTGTAACCTGTAACATCCTTCTGCACTGTCCACAACTCCACCGACTTTAGTGTCATCTGCAAATTTACTCACCCATCCTTCTACGCCCTCCTCCAGGTCATTTATAAAAATGACAAACAGCAACGGCCCCCAAAACAGATCCTTGTGGCACACCACTAGTAACTGGACACCAGTCAGAGCATTTCCCCTCAACCACCACTCTTTGTCTTCTATCAGCTAGCCAATTTCTGATCCAAACTGCTAAATCACCCTGAATCCCATGCCTCTGTATTTTCTGCAATAGCCTACCATGGGGAACCTTATCAAACGCTTTACTAACTTGTAACTCTCAACCGACCCAACTGAACCATCACGTCTCATCTTTACATAAGCCTCCTTCTTCCTCTTGACAAGTGTTTCAACTGCTTTAGTAACCCATGGTTCCCTCACTCGACCACTTCCTCCCTGCCTAACAGGTACATACTTATCAAGGACACGCAGTAGCTGTTCCTTGAACATGCTCCACATTTCCATTGTGTCCATCTCCTGCAGTTTTCCTCTCCAGGCGATGCATCCTAAGTCTTGCCTGAGGTAATATGGGTTGAAGTTAGAAATAGGAATCCGGGTGGAAGATATAGAGGGGATGTCAGAGGTAGGTTCTTTACCCAGAGAGTAGTGGGGGCATGGAATGCACTGCCTGTGGTAGTAGTTGAGTCGGAAAATTTATGGACCTTCAAGCGGCTATTGGATAGGTACTTGGATTAGGGTAGAATAAGGGAGTGTAGGTTAACTTCTTAAGGGCAGCACGGTAGCATTGTGGATAGCACAATTGCTTCACAGCTCCAGGGTCCCAAGTTCGATTTCGACTTGGGTCACTGTCTGTGTGGAGTCTGCACATCCTCCCCGTGACTGCGTGGGTTTCCTCCGGGTACTCCGGTTTCCTCCCACAGTCCAAAGATGTGCAGGTTGGGTGGATTGGCCATGACAAATTGTCCAAAATTCTATGATTAACCTAGGACAAAAGTTCGGCGCAACATCGTGGGCCGAAGGGCCTGTTCTGTGCTGTATTTCTCTATCTCTATCTCATCGCATCATAATTGCCTTTCCCCCAGCTATAACTCTTGCCCTGCGGTATATACCTATCCCTTTCCATCGCTAAAGTAAACGTAATCGAATTGTGGTCACTATCACCAAAGTGCTCACCTACCTACAAATCTAACACCTGTCCTGGTTCATTACCCAGTACCAAATCCAATACGGCCTCGCCTCTTGTTGGCCTATCTACATACTGCATCAGGAAACCCTCCTGCACACATTGGACAAAAACGGATCCATCTAAAGTACTCGAACTATAGTGTTTCCAGTCAATATTTGGAAAGTTAAAGTCCCCCATAACAACTACCCTGTTATTTTCGCTCCTATCCAGAATCATCTTTGCAATCCTTTCCTCTACATCTCTGGAACTTTTCGGAGGCCTATAGAAAAGCCCTAACAGGGTGACCTCTCCTTTCCTGTTTCTTAACTCAACCCATACTACCTCAGTATTCGAGTCCTCATCAAATGTCCTCTCAGCCACCGTAATACTGTCCTTGACTAACAATGCCACCCCTCCCCCTCTATTACCACCTTCCCTGAGCTTACTGAAATATCTAAACCCCGGCACCTGCAACAACCATTCCTCTCTCTGCTCTATCCATGTCTCCGAAATGGCCACAACATCGAAGTCCCAGGTACTAACCCATGCCGCAAGCTCACCCACCTTATTCCGGATGCTCCTGGCATTGAAGTAGACGCAGTTTAGACCACCTTCCTTCCTGCCGGTACACTCCTGCAACTTTGAAACCTTACTCATGACCTCACTACTCTCAGCTTCTTGTGTACTGGAACTACAATTCAGGTTCCCAATCCCCTGCTGAACTAGTTTAAACCCTCCCGAAGAGCATTAGCAAACCTCCCCCCAGGATATTAGTACCCCTCTGATCCAGGTGTAGACCATCCCGTTTGTAGAGGTCCCACCTACCCCAGAATGAGCCCCAATTGTCCAGGAATCTGAAACCCTCCCTCCTGCACCATCCCTGCAGCCACGTGTTCAACTGCTCTCTCTCCCTATTCCTCGACTCGCTAGCACGTGGCACGGGTAACAACCCAGAGATAATAACTCTGTTTGTTCTAGCTCTAAGTTTCCACCCTAGCTCCCTGAATTCCTGCCTTACATCCCTATCCCTTTTCCTACCTATGTCGTTGGTACCTATGTGGACCACGACTTGGGGCTGCTCCCCCTTCCCCTTAAGGATCCCGAAAACACGATCTGAGACATCGCGGACCCTGGCACCTGGGAGGCAACACACCAACCGTGAGTCTCTTAGTGTGCCAGAGGACTGGAGAACAGCTAATGTGGTCCCACTATTTTAGAAAGGTTGCAGCGACAATCCAGGGGACCACAGACCAGTGAGTCTCACGTCAGTGATGGGGAAACTATTGGAAAGATTCTGAAGGAGAGAATCTATCTCCACTTGGAGAGGCAAGGTTTGATCAGGAATATTCAGCATGGCTTTGTCAGAGGGAGGTCACGCCTCACAAATCTGATTGCATTTTTTGAGGAGGTGACCAGGTGTATCGATGAGGTAGTGTAGTTGATGTAGTTTATATGGATTTCAGCAAAGCCTTTGACAAGGTCCCACACGGGAGACTTGTAAAGAAGGCAACTGCACAAGGGATAAAGGGTAACTTGATAAGGTGGATTCAAAGCTGGCTGAGCTGTAGGAGATAGAGGGCGATGACAGACGGCTGCTTTAGTGACTGGAAGCCAGTGTGCAGTGGGGTACCACAGGGATCTGTGCTGGGCCCCCTATTGTTTGTCTTTTATATAAACGACACATGCCTATGTGGAGGGTAGGATCAGTAAGTTTGTGGACAACACGGGCAGCACCCAGGTGCAGTAGTAGCATTGGGACTACGTTGCTGAGGACCTGGGTTCAAATCCTGGCCCTGAGTCACTGTCCGTGTGGAGTTTGCACATTAAGAATAATAATAATAATAATAATAATAATAATCGCTTCTTGTCACAAGTAGGCTTCAATTAAGTTACTGTGAAAAGCCCCTAGTCGCCACATTCCGGCGCCTGTTTGGGGAGGCCGGTACGGGAATTGAACCCGCGCTGCTGGCCTTGTTCTGCATTACAAGCCAGCTGTTTAGCCCACTCTGCTAAACCAGCCCCTCTCCCCTTGTCTGCATGGGTCTCACCCCCACAACCCAAAGGTGTGCAGGTTAGGTGGATTGGCCATGCTAAATTGCCCCTTAATTGGAAAAAAAATAATTGGGTACTGTAAAAAAAAAATGTTAAGTTTGTGGACAACACAAAGATAGGCCAGGTGGTTAACAATGAGGTTAAGTGTGTTGGGTTACAGGGAGATACAGACGGGATGGTCAAATGGGCAGAAAGGTGGCAGATGGAATTTAACCCTGAAAGGAGTAATTTAACAAGGAAATATTCAATGAATGGCCCGACACTGGGTTCAAGATATTTTAATACTGTGTCAGCAATAAAGTTTGTTTTAATTTACCATATCCCCAGGGTAGCACGGTGGCACAGTGGTTAGCACTGCTGCTACATGGCACCAAGGACCCGGGTTTGATCCTGGCTCTGGGTCACTGTCCGTGTGGAGTTTGCACATTCTCCCCGTGTCTGCGTGGGTCTCACCCCCACAACCCAAAGATGTGCAGGGTAGGTAGATTGGCCACGCTAAATTGTCCCTTAATTGCAAAAAAAGAATTGGATATTTAAAAAAATACAATCTATCTGAAATTCCTACAATTAGGACACACCTGCACAAACAGCACTTTGGACGTGTCTGACTTCTTCCTCAACCCAGATTCATCCCCAAACTACGGTTGACAAGGAACTCAACTATGCTCAACCCAACTCCCACACTCTGCCCTCAACCCTCCCTTTTCATCACTATTCACCCCACCAGCCCGTGTTGAAACCATCCTCCTCCGCCATCTCCAGCATGATGCCACCACTGAGCACAAATTCCGCCTCCCCCGTCAGTACTCTGCAGAGAGCACGCCCTCCCTGACACATCCTGGTCCACTGCTCTATTGCCCCAACCCTTCATTCACTCTGTGGCACCTCCACAAGCGAATACAGAAAGGGCAGCAGCAGCCCCTTTATCTTCAGGGGCTGGTTTAGCACAGGGCTAAATAGCTGGCTTTTAAAGCAGACCAAGATAGGCCAGCAGCGCGGGTTCAATTCCCGTACCAGCCTCCCCGAACAAGCGCCGGAATGTGGCGACTAGGGGCTTTTCACAGTAACTTCATTGAAGCCTACTTGTGACAAGAAGCGATTTTCATTTTCATTTCCTCCCTCCTCACTGCCCACAGGCCCAAACACTCCTTTCACATTAAACTGCGTTTCACTTGCACCTCTTTCAATTTGCTTTATAGTATTTGCTGCTCCCAGTGTAGAGACTAAAAGCAGACGTGGTTCACCTTCACGCAATCTGCAAGTATGGCCCCCGACTTTGTCTCTTCCATTTCACCTCAGCCTATTCCTCTCACGTCCATCCTGCTGCAAAGCTCCAATCATATCCAGCCCAAAGTGGACAAAATGTCCGATTAGGCACATTACAGCCTCTGGACTCAACTCTGAGTTCAACAGCTTTAGATTGTAAACTTTCTCTGACATCATGGCCCCTTTTTATTTTTTGGTTCCTTGGTTTGTCCCCCACCCCTCCCCCACTGGCTCTGTCACTTGTTCAGTTTTCCTTCCACCGAACACGGATCTTTCCTCTCCCATTAACACATTCTACAAATTATCTTTAAGCCACTTTCAGCGTTTCCTCTGTTCCTGAAGCTCATTTTGTCGATGCACCTTTGTCAATCTCTCCATGGCTCAGACCTGTCCCTCACCTTCTATTCCACTCTCCCCCCCCCCCCCTCACTCTCCCTCCCCCACCCCCCTCACCTCCCCCCACCCCCCCTCACCTCCCCCCACACCCCCTCACCTCCCCCCTCACTCTCCCTCCCTCACTCTCCCTCCCCCACTCACCTCCCCCCTCACCTTCCCTCCCCCACCCCCTCACCTCCCCCCACACCCCCTCACCTCCCCCACACCCCCTCACCCTCCCCTCACCCCCTCCTACCTCACCCCACTATACAATTAATCACATTTCTGTCTCTCTTCAGTTCTGTAGATGAGTCACAGACTCAGAACTTTAACAGCTTCTCTCTGCACAGACGCTGCCGGACCTGCTGAGTTTATCCAGATTTCCAGAATCTGCGGAGGAGCCGGACCCCCTGCGGAGGAGCCAGACCCCCTGTGGAGGTGCCGGACCCCCTGCGGAGGAGCTGAGCCCCCGGCGGAGGAGCCGATCCCCCTGCGGAGGAGCTGAGCCCCCGGCGGAGGAGCTGAGCCCCCTGCGCAGGAGCTGAGCCCCCGGTGGAGGAGCCGGACCCCCTGCGGAGGAGCCGGACCCCCTGCGGAGGAGGCGGACACCCTGCGGAGGAGCTGAGCCCCCGGCAGAGAAGCCGGATCCCCGGCGGAGGAGCTGAGCCCCCGGCGGAGGAGCTGAGCCCCCGGCGGAGGAGCTGAGCCCCCGACGGAGGAGCTGAGCCCCCGGCGGAGGAGATGAGCCCCCGGCGGAGGAGCTGAGCCCCCGGTGGAGGAGCCGGACCCCCTGCAGAGGAGCTGAGTCCCCGGTGGAGGATCTGAGCCCCCGGTGGAGGAGCTGAGCCCCCGGCGGAGGAGCCGGACCCCCGGCGGAGGAGCTGAGCCCCCGGCGGAGGAGCTGAGCCCCTAGTGGAGGAGCCGGACCCCCGGCGGAGGAGCTGAGCCCCTAGTGGAGGAGCCGGACCCCCTGCGGAGGAGCTGAGCCCCCGGTGGAGGAGCTGAGCCCCCGGTGGAGGAGCTGAGCCCCCGGCGGAGGAGCTGAGCCCCCGGTGGAGGAGCTGAGCCCCCGGTGGAGGAGCTGAGCCCCTGGTGGAGGAGCTGAGCCCCCGCGGAGGAGCTGAGCCCCTGGTGGAGGAGCCGGACCCCCTGCGGAGGAGCTGAGCCCCCGGTGGAGGAGCTGAGCCCCCGGTGGAGGAGCTGAGCCCCCGGTGGAGGATCGCAATAAAGAATCTTAATAAAGGGAACTGTGAAGATATGAGGCGTGAGCTGGCCTTGATAGATTGGGGAGTTACATAAAGGGATGACAGTGGATAGGCAATGGCAAACATTAAGGAACTGTTCATTCCTGTCTGGCACAAAAGCAAAGGGGGTAAGAGGGCCAACCCATGGCTTACAAAGGAAATTAGAAATAGTATCCAATCCAAGTATGAAGCATACAGATTGGCCAAGAAAAAATAATAGGTTTGAGGATTGGGAGTGGTTTAGAATTCATCAAAGAAGGATGAAGGGATTGATTAAGAAGGGGAAAGTACAGTACGAAAGGAAGCTTGCAGGGAACATAAAGACGGAGACTAAGAGTTTCTACAGATATGTGAAGAGAAAGAGATTGGTAAAGGGAAATGTAGGCCCCCTACAGACAGAAACAGGGGAATGCATATTAAGGGACCAAGAAATGGCTGAGCAATTGAATACATACTTTGGTTCTGTCTTCACAAATCAGATCCCAGAAATGCTGGAGAATGAAAGGTTTAGTGAGAGGGAAGAACTGAGGGAGATCAACATTAGTAGAGAAATGGTGCTGGGAAAATTGATGGGATTGAAGGCGGATAAATCCCCAGGGCCTGAGAATCTGCATCCCAGAGTGCTTAAGGAGGTGGCTCTGGAAATAGTGGATGCATTGGTGGTCATCTTCCGGGATTCTATAGACTCTGGAACTGTCCCTGCAGATTGGAGGGTACCTCACGCCACTCCGATATTCAAAAAGGGAGGTAGAGAGAAAGCAGGGAATTATAGACCAGTAAGCCTAACATCGGTGGTGGGGAAAATGCTTGAATCCATTATCAAGGACTTTATAGTGGAATGACGATATTGAGTTCTTTCTGCCCTCAGTCTGGTCAGTGCTTTCTGTTTCTCATTGGAATGGTAAATTATGATATCATGTATTATCCACTGATTATCTTGCTTTATTAATTACAGAAGCTTCAACCGATCCTGTTTCTATTCCTGACTTCCTCACACTAACGTCGAACATTGTACTAAACCATGTAATCTGCCAGTCCTGGCTTACATGAGACAATAACTCGGTTTTCTTCAAACCCCTTTCGTCCGTTATCATTTTCCTTACAGCATGAAGTGTATACTTGCCATTATTTGTTTGTTTGTTTTTTTTTTTTCTTTGCAGTAACACCACTCGCACATTTAATACAGCCAACTTTTGGGGTTACAACCCAATTGAATCCATACATAACAGTCCCTAACAACTTACAGGACATTTTGTCTGTAATAACTGTTATACTCTCCAATGCCATATTGGTTGCTGCATTGATTACAAATTTCCCCTCGTGGCAGCAAGCTGCCAAGATTCTTAAACTATTGTCATTTAAAATGTGGGGGTTCCTCGTTAGTCACGGCTGTCTGCCGAGACCCTTAATAACTCCACCGCGTAGTACATACCCCGTGGGGACCACAGATCATCCATCAGCTGATGTCCAGTTAGAGATGTCTGACCAGAGGTTTCACTATTCAGTAATAATTTGATATTTTGATTTGTTTCTAACCCGTAAGGTTTTTCTTCCGGGCTCTATCATTTAATTCCCTCAATGTGTAGCCAATTGTATCATTGGTTTTCCCCCAATCCTGTCTAAAACATTATTCTCTGGAGTGTAGTTCTCATTCTTCATCTGTTATTGTTGCTTCATCTGAAACCCAAATGAACAAGTCAAAGGCGGAGAGGGCCCTATTTCCTGATTTGTATCTTTCTATTCTTGTTTAGATGTTCCAGAAGTGCCATCTCCAGCACTTCCGGATTTCCATTCCTCTTTTTTAAACTGATTTGTGTTCCTGATCATTGACGTACATCATATGATTCAGGCCCCGTTAGGCCTCCTCCTCCTATCATTGCACCCCTGAGTGAGACTCGAAGAATCTCAAACTCCCCCTCTTTTGCTAACCCAGTGATCTAAGCAGGTCGAAAATTTCCCTGATACATTTCGGGTATTGCTACCGCATTTACTTCAATGTTTTTTAATTCTGATTATGACAGGATTTTTATGAAAGTAATTTCTAACCATGACATTGTAACTTTATCATCTGTCCAATCAATGCTGCTAACAGGTTTAATTCACTGGCATCCCACTCCACTGATTACATAATACTAGGAAGTGCAGTAATCCCCTGACACTCACACCCAAACATTCCTTTTTTCCTTGTCCGAGCGGTTTGGGGATACGATCTATCCTGTGGCACGGCGTCATTGCAGTGATACAGTCTCTAAACCACTGTTAGGCTAATTTTACATCCCCGGGTCATCCCAACATCGCTTAAACTACGTACTTCCTCACTAATCGATACCACAAGTTTGTCACTTCTCCACAATCCTGCACATCCTTTCCCAATCACTTTGTCGTCAGCGAGGTTTTCTCTGCAGTAATTACAATTTGTCATTATCACACCATCCCATGGTCAAAATCTATCTTGTGGCCACAAACTTCAATCATCAGAGTTGCCTGATGTTTCACAAAACAATCATGACAAACTGAATTCCCCAAATTTCCCTGGGAGCCGAAGCATTTCGCCATTTCTATTGTTCTAAATGCAATATCAACTCTGTATCTTTAAAAGAATGACTAGGATAAGAGTAGGGCCAGTCAAGGACAGTGGTGGGAAGTTGTGTGTGGAGGCTGAGGAGATAAGCGAGATACTAAATGAATACTTTTCGTCAGTATTCACTCAGGAAAAAGATAATATTGTGGAGGAGAATGCTGAGACCCAGGCTATTAGAATAGATGGCATTGAGGTGCGTAGGGAAGAAGTGTTGGCAATTCTGGACAAGGTGAAAATAGATAAGTCCCCGGGGCCGGATGGGATTTATCCTAGGATTCTCTGGGAAGCCAGGGAAGAGATTGCTGAGCCTTTGGCTTTGATTTTTAGGTCATCATTGGCTACAGGAATAGTGCCAGAGGACTGGAGGATAGCAAATGTGGTCCCTTTGTTCAAGAAGGGGAGTAGAGATAACCCCGGTAACTGTAGGCCGGTGAGCCTAACGTCTGTGGTGGGTAAAGTCTTGGAGAGGATTATAAAAGATACGATTTATAATCATCTAGATAGGAATAATATGATTAGGGACAGTCAGCATGGTTTTGTGAAGGGTAGGTCATGCCTCACAAACCTTATCGAGTTCTTTGAGAAGGTGACTGAACAGGTAGACGAGGGTAGAGCAGTTGATGTGGTGTATATGGATTTCAGTAAAGCGTTTGATAAGGTTCCCCACGGTCGGCTATTGCAGAAAATACGGAGGCTGGGGATTGAGGGTGATTTAGAGATGTGGATCAGAAATTGGCTAGCTGAAACAAGACAGAGAGTGGTAGTTGATGGGAAATGTTCAGAATGGAGTTCAGTTACGAGTGGCGTACCACAAGGATCTGTTCTGGGGCCGTTGCTGTTTGTCATTTTATAAATGACCTAGAGGAGGGCGCAGAAGGATGGGTGAGTAAATTTGCAGACGACACTAAAGTCGGTGGAGTTGTAGACAGTGCGGAAGGATGTTGCAGGTTACAGAGGGACATAGATAAGCTGCAGAGCTGGGCTGAGAGGTGGCAAATGGAGTTTAATGTGGAGAAGTGTGAGGTGATTCACTTTGGAAAGAATAACAGAAATGCGGAATATTTGGCTAATGGTAAAATTCTTGTTAGTGTGGATGAGCAGAGGGATCTCGGTGTCCATGTACATAGATCCCTGAAAGTTGCCACCCAGGTTGATAGGGTTGTGAAGAAGGCCTATGGCGTGTTGGCCTTTATTGGTAGAGGGATTGAGTTCCGGAGCCATGAGGTCATGTTGCAGTTGTACAAAACTCTAGTACGGCCGCATTTGGAGTATTGCGTACAGTTCTGGTCGCCTCATTATAGGAAGGACGTGGAAGCTTTGGAACGGGTGCAGAGGAGATTTACCAGGATGTTGCCTGGTATGGAGGGAAAATCTTATGAGGAAAGGCTGATGGACTTGAGGTTGTTTTCGTTGGAGAGAAGAAGGTTAAGAGGTGACTTAATAGAGGCATACAAAATGATCAGAGGGTTAGATAGGGTGGACAGCGAGAGCCTTCTCCCGCGGATGGAGGTGGCTAGCACGAGGGGACAGCCTTAAATTGAGGGGTAATAGATATAGGACAGAGGTCAGAGGTGGGTTTTTTACGCAAAGAGTGGTGAGGCCGTGGAATGCCCTACCTGCAACAGTAGTGAACTCGCCAACATTGAGGGCATTTAAAAATTTATTGGATAAGCATATGGATGATAAGGGCATAGTGTAGGTTAGATGGCCTTTAGATTTTTCCATGTCGGTGCAACATCGAGGGCCGAAGGGCCTGTACTGCGCTGTATCGTTCTATGTTCTATGTTCTATCTGTCATTCTCCTAGTTTTCATATGATTACTCCCTGTCCAAACTACTGGGCTACAAAATGTGCCACATCCTTGACACGATGTTTCATTATGTTCACAATGAATCATTTTAAACTGAGGTCCATTAATAACAGCCCACGACCTATCATCCCATATTCTCAATTCCTTACTGATTACGTTTCTCTGTTTGCTGCCGATAGATTGCCTATGGATTATAATAATCCCTCTGTTATTATTTAATTGGGTCGGATGTTTTAGTTCTGATACAATTTCTTTTGCTCCAGATGCCATGGGCGCGGAGAATAGCGGGGTTCGTAAAATTTTACGGCCACGCCAGTCTGACGCCCTCCCGCTATTCTCCCCCCCCCCCCCCACGCCCGACTTCCGATACGAATCGCTGCCGCCGTTTTTTTACGGCCAGCAGCGATTCTCAGCTGGCCGATGGGCCGAGTTCCCAGCCCTTTACGGCTGTTTTTACGAACGGCAAACACACCTGGTCTGGCCGTTCGTAAAAACGGCCGTAAAGTGCCGATTTTAAAAACCATGGCACCGATTGGCACGGCAGTACCACGGCCGTGCCAAGGGTGCCATGGGCCCGCGATCGGTGCCCACCGATCACGGGCAGCGGGTCCGATACCCGCGTACTCTTTGTCCTTCCGCTGCCCCGCTGTATCACTTCGCGGGGCGGCTGAGGGGCATCCCGGCCCGCGCATGCGCGGGTTTCGCACAAATGCGCGATGACGTCATCCGCGCATGCACGGGTTGGAGTCTTCCAATCCGCGCATGCGCGGCTGACGTCATGTGATGCGTCAGCCGGCGCAAACTCTGGCAAGCGGGCTTAACGAAATTCGTTAAACCCGCGATGCCGGAGCTTACGGCGGCGGCATGCTAGCCCCGACCGGGGACCAGAATCGGTTCCCGGTCGGGGAGGGGGGGGGGGCTGGCGTCAAACCCGCCCGGATTTGACGCCAGCCTTACGATTTCTCCCTCTCTGGGAGAATCGCGCCCCATGTTTCTCTAATTCAACTTCCTCCATGCTGCTATCGGCTTTGATTAAAAAGTACAAATTACTTTTGCTGCTCCTAGGACAAAGAGGGCCTGCATACTCTAATGACCATTCTAATGACCATTCTAATGACCATTCTAATGACCATTCTAATGATCATTCTAATGACCATTCTAATGACCATTCTAATGACCATACTCTAATGACCATACTCTAATGACCATACTCTAATGACCATACTCTAATGACCATACTCTAATGACCATACTCTAATGACCATTCTTCCACCCGTGTCTCAGTTTCTATGCTACTCCCTGTTTCTCCACCATTTTCATTCCTGAAATTTTTTTAATGGATGCCCATCTGGCTTGTTCTTCGTCCTCTTTAACTTTACTACCATCATTATGTACCACCCAAGCATTTACCAACTCCTTTCTGCTAACTGATTTATCGAGTTTCTGTCCCTTTTTAATGTTATGAATAAACATTAAGGCAGGGTGTGAAAGAATGGTTTCCCATCGAGCTGTATTCACACCCTGCTGGCAATCCCGTCTATTGGTCAACTCTGTCAATTCTAAAAATTCAGTTGTGATAGAAATTTTCTTCCCGGCTGATAAATTTTCAATCTCTGCTATCCTTTTTGCCATGGCTGCCAGCCATTTCACAATGTCCAAAAACATTTGTTCAGCCCTTGCCCAATTTCCTGTCAATGTTTGATAGGTGTCTGAGTACTATTAGCAAGCACCATACCATATTCATTTGCGTACAGATCAAATTTAATGCTCAAATCGTCCTCTTCATGTCTCTTCTCTAATGGCCCAGATGTTGCTGCAGCTGTTTTAATGGCCCAGATGTTGCTGCAGCTGTTTTAATGGCCCAGATGTTGCTGCAGCTGTTTTAATGGCCCAGATGTTGCTGCAGCTGTTTTAATGGCCCAGATGTTGCTGCAGCTGTTTTAATGGCCCAGATGTTGCTGCAGCCTCTGTGCTTCACTGGCCCACCTAAAATCCCCTTTCAAAGTTTCATAAATGGGTCTAGCATAAAGACTAAAGTCTTCCACTACTGATCTCAAATACCCCAAATTTCTCATGATTTGCTGAACCCTGTTTTGTGAAACGGGCGCTGTGATTCTAGTAACTTTCTCTCTCATCCCAACACTGGCCTCCCTGCCTGCCTTTGACACTGAATACCCTAAATAGCCGACTTCGCTCCTGCCAATCTGACATTTTTTAAACCCTATTTTAAATCCTACTTCACTAAGTGTTTTAATAATTTTGGTCACTCTTTCAACATGTGTCCCCTGATCATCATCTCCAATTACCACATCATCAATATATACTAAAGCCAAATCATTTTTAATCAGCTCCCTTACTATTGCCTGAAAGTGGTTCGGGGAATTAACATATCCCTGCAGCATTTTACAGTATACATAACGTTTAGTGTCAAAGGGAAATGCTGTCTTTTCCCTGCTGTCTGGGTCTAACGGAATACTCCAGAAACCGTTGGCTAAATCTATACCAGTTAAATAGGTTTTGCCTGCCCTGCCACCTTCTCCAATGTAGTTTGTGGATTTATTAAATACCATTTATCCTTCTTTTTTTGTGACCTTGTTTAATGCTTTGTAATTCGTTACCATTCTAAATGTACCATCAAGCTTGCTAACTGCCTGAAGTGGGGTCGATGCATATGTGACTTCTTGAATGATTCCCTGCTGTTCTAACTCTTTGATCATTATCTCCAGCTGGCATTTGGCACCTCGGGTCAAGGGATATTGCTGTTACGGCCTGTGTCGGCCTCCCTGGATCGTGTGATGGAATTGTGTGCTGATTAACCGTGTCAGTCTTTCTATTACTAGGTTTGCTTTCCTTATTCCCTCTACATTATCAATTGGTTTTAATATCTTAATTTTTTTAATTTCTGCATCTATGTTTACTAATCTTTCCCTGCCATCAGATTCTCATTTCCTGATACTGCAAATAATACTCCTAATCTAAGCTCCGGTCCCATATCTTTATTCCCTAAAGCTTCGTCTGCAATGTAGTTCACATTCTGAACTTCATTTCTTCTGCCAGTGACTTTCTTGTAAATCAGCGGGCACTAAGACCCGGTGGAGCTGTGCCGTATCACTTCCACCGACTACTGCCTAATACTGGTCTCATTGGTCCCCGTCTTTCTAGCCCCTTACTGCCACAATGCCCCTTCTCCACTATCCCAATATAACACAAGGGCATGTTTTAATTAATTTTTTCTTGAAAGCGGTATCCTGCTACAGTCCCCATTTCCTGCTCTCAGAACTGCCTACCCCTCTGGGGTCAGTGATGCAGCGTCCCCTCAAGTTCTGAGTGCTTATACACCAAGGCCCAACAGTAGTCGAATAGTCCCTAGTACTTGCCTAACCCCTCTTACGGTTTGGGGTTTGGGCATCTCTAAAATAGCCTTCTTCATTTCTACTGGGATCTTCCTTTCCCCCTGTGTAATCTTAAAATAAAGTTTAAAAATCTGTATTCTTTGCTATATGAAAATCCCCGCTCAGTAAATTTGATGTGTAGTGAGTTTACAGAGAAAATACTGAAATCTCTACAAATTTGGAACACACAGAACAAATTTTGAAATGTAGGTACATCATGGCTGCCTCTAACAAAGGAGCACATGGCTCAGCCCACACAGAATGCCGAGTCTTCACATTTCAATTTAGATTCCTTTGTTCTCTCTTTTTTAAGAGAAGCCAAGACTATGCCGAGATCAAACTAATCATTTACAAATCCCAATTTATACATTTTGATTTTGCTTTTTGTTTACGTCCTGAGAATTGTGTTCTAATTAACTCCCAGAATGTTAATCATTATTACTGATTTTCTAAAGAACTTTCAAATACTTACCCCGTTTTAAATCTCACTCTAACTGCCGTGTATACCTCCTAATTGATGTGCAACTTTGTTTTGCAAAACACAACATTTTAAAAACTAGGAATACCAGCGGAAGTTCACAAATTCTTTTTAATATAAATTTAGATTACCCAATTATTTTTTTCCAATTAAGGGGCAATTTAGCGTGGCCAATCCACCTACTCTGCACATCTTTGGGTTGTGGGGGCGAAACCCACGCAGACACGGGGAGAATGTACAAACTCCACACGGACAGTGACCCAGAGCCGGGATCGAACCTGGGACCTCGGCGCCGTGAGGCTACAGGGCTAACCCACTGCGCCACCTTGCTGCCCTGGGACCTCGGCGCCGTGAGGCTACAGGGCTAACCCACTGCTCCACCGTGCCGCCCTGGGACCTTAGTGCCGTGAGGCTACAGGGCTAACCACTGCTCCACCGTGCCGCCCTGGGACCTCAGTGCCGTGAGGCTACAGGGCTAACCACTGCTCCACCGTGCCGCCCTGGGACCTCGGCGCCGTGAGGCTGCAGGGCTACCCACTGCGCCACCTTGCTGCCCAGTTCACAAATTCTTATTAAACACACACTCATTCAGGGCAGCACGGTGGCCTAGTGGTTAGCACAACCGCCTCACGGCGCTGAGGTCCCAGGTTCGATCCCGGCTCTGGGTCACTGTCCGTGCGGAGTTTGCACATTCTCCCCGTGTCTGCGTGGGTTTCGCCCCCACAACCCAAAAATGTGCAGAGTAGGTGGATTGGCCACGCTAAATTGCCCCTTAATTGGAAAAAATAATTGGCTAATCTAAATTTTTTAAAAAACACACTCATTCATCCACCGAGATCTCCACTAAAACGAAAGGAATCCAAAGCATTATACTTTCATTCATCTCAACCAACTGGACAATAAAAGTTTGAATTTGCAAAGGAAACACAATATAAAGGCTTTTCCTTTTCCCTTCTTCAAAACTGTAAATAAAACTCAAAGAAAAGGTAACTTCTCTCCCAAAAGATAAAGTTAATCTAACAATCCTGAAGCCTCCACTTTTTCCGATACGGTTCTGAATTTTCCAAGTCTCTAGCCCCCCCTAGTGGCCATTCATCTCCCAATTTTTTTCACTCATAAGACAGATCTCCCAAGAACAAAATCCAACTTCGCCAATTCTAATTGTACGGAATTGAATTGTCTCCGGAACATTCCATCAGCGGTCTTAACTGAATTGTTTCTGTGACATTCCCTCAACCCATTAGAGACCTTAACCGAATTAAAGTGTAATTTAATATAACCAATTTTAATTTTCAACCCACATGCAACTGAATTACCTCAGTTACCAACTGAATTATTCCCTCAGTCACGTTTCCCGTATTCCCTCAGTCACGTTTCCCGTATTCCCTCAGTCACGTTTCCCGTATTCCCTCAGTCACGTTTCCCGTATTCCCTCAGTCACGTTTCCCGTATTCCCTCAGTTACGTTTTAACCCTCAGCCGTACCCAAATTGACTGAAATTAATTTTTCTAATCCGCCAGACTGACCTTTGATTTCGTCGAACGATCTTACCCGACCATAGACGAGTGACCAAACCCGCTTCGGACTATGAGGCAGGGGAAAACCGACGTGGTCCTTTCTAATCTACTCACTACGTGGTCCCGTTTCCCCTCTCTCCGTCTAAGGCTGAGGGTTAATTCTGATTTCGCTAATAGTCGGGAATTCGCTCTTGAAATCCGCTTCCGACACCAAATGACGATATTGAGTTCTTTCTGCCCTCAGTCTGGTCAGTGCTTTCCGTTTCTCATTGGAATGGTAAATTATGATATCATGTATTATCCACTGATTATCGTGCTTTATTAATTACAGAAGCTTCAACCGATCCTGTTTCTATTCCTGACTTCCTCACACTAACGTCGAACATTGTACTAAACCATGTAATCTGCCAGTCCTGGTTTACATGAGACAATAACTCGGTTTTCTTCAAACCCCTTTCGTCCGTTATCATTTTCCTTACAGCATGAAGTGTATACTTGCCATTATTTGTTTGTTTGTTTGTTTTTTCTTTGCAATAACACCACTTGCACATTTAATACATTTAGAAAGTAGTGGCAGGATCAGTCAGAGTCAGCATGGATTAATGAAGGGAAAATCCTGCTTGACTAATGTGTTGGAATTCTTTGAAGATGTAACCAGTACAGTTGACAAGGGGGAGCCAGTCGATGTGGTATATTTGGACTGTCAGAAGGCATTTGACAAAGTCCCGCATAAGAGATTATTGTGCAAAATTAAAGCGCATGAGAAATGTAACATCTCAAAGTTTTCAGATGATACCAAGTTGGGTGGGAGGGTGAACTGTGACGAGGATGCAGGGATCCTACAGCAAGATCTGGACAGGTTGGGCGAGTGGGCAAATCAATGACAGATGCAGTATAATTTGGATAAGTGTGAGGTTATTCACTTTGGAAGCAAAAACAGGAAGGCAGATTACTACCTGAATGGTTGTAAATTGGGAGAGGGGAGTGTGCAGCGGGACCTGGGTGTCCTTGTGCACCATTCGCTGAAGGTAAGCATGCAGGTACAGCAGGCGGTAAAGAAGGCTAATGGTATGTTGGCCTTCATTGCGAGAGGTTTCGAGTACAGAAGCAGGGATGTGTTGTTGCAATTGTACAGGGACTTGGTGAGGCCACACCTGGGGCGCGATTCTCCGCTCCCCACGACGGGTTGGAGAATCGCGGGAGGGCCCCCCGACTAATTTCACAACACCCTGGCGCCACCCGCGATTCTCCCAACCCCCCACTCGGAAGAATCGCCGCTCGCCATTTTCACGGCGACCGGTGATTCCCCGACCCGGATGGGCCGAGCGGCCTGCCGTTCGCGACCGTTTCACGACGGCGGCAAACACACCTGGTCGCTGCCGTCGTGAGATGCCCGTTTGGGGCTTGGAGGTGGCCTAGAAAGGAAAGAGCACCACGACTGTGCTGGGGAGGGGACAGGCCCGCGATCGGTGCCCACCGATCGTCAGGCCAGCATCTCAATCGGACGCACTATTTCCCCTCTGCTGCCCCGCAAGATCAAGCCGCCACGTCTTGCGGGGCGGCTGAGGGGAAAGACGGCCACCGCGCATGCGCGGGTTCGAGCTGTCAGCCGTCGTGACGTCAGCCGCGCATGCGCGGGTTGGAGCCGGCCAACCTGCGCGGCTGACGTCACATAGGCACCGCCGGCCGCGTCATTCTCGGCGCGCCGCCCGGCGGCCGAGAGTTACGGAGCGCCGCTCCTAGCCCCGCCGGAAGGGGAGAATAGGGGGCGAGAAGCGGCCTCCGAGGCCGTTGTGAAACTCGGCCGAGTTCACGACGGCCCTCCCGATTTTTCCCGGGAGCGGAGAATTCCGTCCCTGGAGCATTGTGTACAGTTTTGGTGTACTTATCTGAGGAAGGATGTTCTTGCTATGGAGGGAGCACAGCGAAGGTTTACCAGACTGATTCCAGGGGATGGCGGGACCGTCATATGAGGAGATATGGGCAGCACATTAGCACAATGGATAGCACAATTGCTTCACAGCTCCAGGGTCCCAGGTTCGATTCCGGCTTGGGTCACTGTCTGTGCGGAGTCTGCACGTCCTCCCCGTGTGCGCGTGGGTTTCCTCCGGGTGCTCCGGTTTCCTCCCACAGCCCAAAGATTAGGTGGATTGGCCATGCTAAATTGCCCTTAGTGTTGGGTGGGGTTACTGGGTTATGGGGATAGGGTGGAGGTGTTGACCTTGGGTAGGGTGATCTTTCCAAGAGCCGGTGCAGACTCGATGGGCCAAATGGCCTCCTTCTGCACTGTAAATTCTATGATATTCTATGATATTGACTAGGTTGGGATTGTTCGAGCTGGAGTTCAGGAGAATGAGGGGGGATTTCATAGAGACTATAAAATTCTAACAGGACTAGACAGAGTGGTGTAGCCACCTGGGGTGGCCACGTCCAGATTCCAAAATGGACATTCGCAAAGAGTGCAGGGAAAATTGGACAGTACTAAGGAAACAAGCAGGTGCAAGGTTTGCCTGTGGATTGGAATTTGCAGCTCCCAGACAGAACTGATACTACAATCCATTAGCATAGTAATGAGCTATCTCCGGGGACAAAAGAGAAACATTGAAACAATCGGTACCAGGACAGACTCCCCGGCGCCAGCGGAGACTAAAACAAAGGCAGGCCAACGGTTACCTAGAGCCCGCCCAGCGATCGGGGAACGACCCCGTTATTGGAGAGAATCGATACAAACGATTGGGACATGGTCAAATTAATTGGGGCCAAGTTCAGGAACCGCCCAGAAGGGCGCAAAACCCTTTGGGGTATAAAGAAGAGTCCCCAAGGTCAGAGCGCTCTCTTCTTCTTCACCTTCCCCTTGGCCTTTGGCTCTCAGCGATGAGAGGCCACCAAGCACCAGCCAAGTAAGTCTAAGGTCAACGCACGCTACGAGATAGGCGCTCCTAGCTACTATTCCATACCAGTTCGAAGCCAGCAGTATCAGAACCGGACAATGGCCATTGTTCCTCTGACTGAGTGGGCGCCCGAAGCTAAGTATATACTTTTAGTAGTAGCTGTAGTTTAGTGAGTAGAGTTTGTGCATGAGTAATAATTGACTGTGTAAATAAATGTGCATTGATTTCAAACTTACTAACTGGTGTATCGAGTCATTGATCAGTATTTGGTTTCGAACCCTGTGGTGGTATCAGAAAGATACCTGCCGACTCTTGAGCAAAGGTAATTAAAACAGAGCAAATTAAGGAAAGCATAACGAGCAACAGTAGATGCAGGGTAGATGTTACCAATGGGTGCGGTGTGTCCAGAACCAGGGGTCACAGAGTGAGGATTCAGGGTAAACCATTTTGGACAGAGATAAGGAGACATTTCTTCACACAAAGAGTGATGAGCCTGTGGAATTCATTACCACAGGAAGTAGTTGACGCTAAAACTTTGAATATATTCAAGAGGTGGCTGCATATAGCACTTGGGGAGAATGGGTCAAAGGCTATGGGGTGAAAGCAGGATTAGGCTATTGAGTTGGATGATCAGCCATGATGGTGATGAATGGCGGAGCAGGCTCGAAGGGCCAAAAGGCCTCCTCCTGCTCCTATCTTCTATGTATCTATGTATGTATCCTCCTGCAGAGGATCTGAGCCCCTTGCACAAGGGGATTTCGCAGTAACTTCATTGCAATGTGTAGCCATCTAAGATGGACACCAGTAACACAAAATGGAAGACTGCAAAGACTGCAGGGAAAAATGGACATGGTCAAAAGCAAACAGCTTGCCGAAGCTTTCAGCATTGAGACACTTGCAAAAACATGTTTCCCGACAGCTGCAGAGTTCAGGCAGCGCTGTTAATGGGAAAGCCATCTACATACTAATGAGGTGATACCGGGACAGTCCCGGGCACAATAGATACACTCAAGTATCTATTGATACTTTCAATAGAGAAGCAGACACAATGGAGCCAGCGAAAGCAGGACAATGAGTCCTAAGAACCGCCCCAGCCATCAAGGAACGACCCTAGGATAGGGGGGTTCAAATCATATCAATTGGGAAAAGGCCCAATCGATCCCTAGCAGGTGAGGAAGCCCGCCCCAAGGGTTCTCTGGGAAGCCAGGGAAGAGATTGCTGAGCCTTTGGCTTTGATTTTTATGTCATCATTGGCTACAGGAATAGTGCCAGAGGATTGGAGGATAGCAAATGTGGTCCCTTTGTTCAAGAAGGGGAGTAGAGATAATCCCGGTAACTATAGGCCGGTGAGCCTCACGTCTGTTGTGGGTAAAGTCTTGGAGAGGATTATAAGAGATACGATTTATAATCATCTAGATAGCAGGGAGGAAGGGGTCGAGCGAGGGAACCGTGGTTTACCAAAGAAGTGGAATCTCTTGTTAAGAGGAAGAAGGAGGCCTATGTGAAGATGAGGCGTGAAGTTTCAGTTGGGGCGCTTGATATTTACAAGGAAGCGAGGAAGGATCTAAAGAGAGAGCTGAGACGAGCAAGGAGGGGACATGAGAAGTCTTTGGCAGGTAGGATCAAGGAAAACCCAAAAGCTTTCTATAGGTATGTCAGGAATAAAAGAATGACTAGGGTAAGAGTAGGGCCAGTCAAGGACAGTGGTGGGAAGTTGTGTGTGGAGGCTGAGGAGATAAGCGAGATACTAAATGAATACTTTTCGTCAGTATTCACTCAAGAAAAAGATAATATTGTGGAGGAGAATGCTGAGACCCAGGCTATTAGAATAGATGGCATTGAGGTGCGTAGGGAAGAAGTGTTGGCAATTCTGGACAAGGTGAAAATAGATAAGTCCCCGGGGCCGGATGGGATTTATCCTAGGATTCTCTGGGAAGCCAGGGAAGAGATTGCTGAGCCTTTGGCTTTGATTTTTAGGTCATCATTGGCTACAGGAATAGTGCCAGAGGACTGGAGGATAGCAAATGTGGTCCCTTTGTTCAAGAAGGGGAGTAGAGATAACCCCGGTAACTATAGGCCGGTGAGCCTAACGTCTGTGGTGGGTAAAGTCTTGGAGAGGATTATAAAAGATACGATTTATAATCATCTAGATAGGAATAATATGATTAGGGACAGTCAGCATGGTTTTGTGAAGGGTAGGTCATGCCTCACAAACCTTATCGAGTTCTTTGAGAAGGTGACTGAACAGGTAGACGAGGGTAGAGCAGTTGATGTGGTGTATATGGATTTCAGTAAAGCGTTTGATAAGGTTCCCCACGGTCGGCTATTGCAGAAAATACGGAGGCTGGGGATTGAGGGTGATTTAGAGATGTGGATCAGAAATTGGCTAGTTGAAAGAAGACAGAGAGTGGTAGTTGATGGGAAATGTTCAGAATGGAGTTCAGTTACGAGTGGCATACCACAAGGATCTGTTCTGGGGCCGTTGCTGTTTGTCATTTTTATAAATGACCTAGAGGAGGGCGCAGAAGGATGGGTGAGTAAATTTGCAGACGACACTAAAGTCGGTGGAGTTGTAGACAGTGCGGAAGGATGTTGCAGGTTACAGAGGGACATAGATAAGCTGCAGAGCTGGGCTGAGAGGTGGCAAATGGAGTTTAATGTGGAGAAGTGTGAGGTGATTCACTTTGGAAAGAATAACAGAAATGCGGAATATTTGGCTAATGGTAAAATTCTTGGTAGTGTGGATGAGCAGAGGGATCTCGGTGTCCATGTACATAGATCCCTGAAAGTTGCCACCCAGGTTGATAGGGTTGTGAAGAAGGCCTATGGTGTGTTGGCCTTTATTGGTAGAGGGATTGAGTTCCGGAGCCATGAGGTCATGTTGCAGTTGTACAAAACTCTAGTACGGCCGCATTTGGAGTATTGCGTACAGTTCTGGTCGCCTCATTATAGGAAGGACGTGGAAGCTTTGGAACGGGTGCAGAGGAGATTTACCAGGATGTTGCCTGGTATGGAGGGAAAATCTTATGAGGAAAGGCTGATGGACTTGAGGTTGTTTTCGTTAGAGAGAAGAAGGTTAAGAGGTGACTTAATAGAGGCATACAAAATGATCAGAGGGTTAGATAGGGTGGACAGCGAGAGCCTTCTCCCGCGGATGGAGGTGGCTAGCACGAGGGGACATAGCCTTAAATTGAGGGGTAATAGATATAGGACAGAGGTCAGAGGTGGGTTTTTTACGCAAAGAGTGGTGAGGCCGTGGAATGCCCTACCTGCAACAGTAGTGAACATGCGAACATTGAGGGCATTTAAAAATTTATTGGATAAGCATATGGATGATAAGGGCATAGTGTAGGTTAGATGGCCTTTAGATTTTTTCCATGTCGGTGCAACATCGAGGGCCGAAGGGCCTGTACTGCGCTGTATCGTTCTATGTTCTATGAATAATATGATTAGGGATAGTCAGCATGGTTTTGTGAAGGGTAGGTCATGTATCACAAACCTTATCGAGTTCTTTGAGAAGGTGACTGAACAGGTAGACGAGGGTAGAGCAGTTGATGTGGTGTATATGGATTTCAGTAAAGCGTTTGATAAGGTTCCCCACGGTCGGCTATTGCAGAAAATACGGAGGCTGGGGATTGAGGGTGATTTAGAGATGTGGATCAGAAATTGGCTAGTTGAAAGAAGACAGAGGGTGGTGGTTGATGGGAAATGTTCAGAATGGAGTTCAGTTACGAGTGGCGTACCACAAGGATCTGTTCTGGGGCCGTTGCTGTTTGTCATTTTTATAAATGACCTAGGGCACAGAATGTTGGGTAAGTAAATTTGCAGACGACACTAAAGTCGGTGGAGTTGTAGACAGTGTGGAAGGATGTTGCAGGTTACAGAGGGACATAGATAAGCTGCAGAGCTGGGCTGAGAGATGGCAAATGGAGTTTAATGTAGAGAAGTGTGAGGTGATTCACTTTGGAAAGAAAAACAGGAATGCGGAATATTTGGCTAATGGTAAAATTCTTGGTAGTGTGGATGAGCAGAGGGATCTCGGTGTCCATGTACATAGATCCCTGAAAGTTGCCACCCAGGTTGATAGGGTTGTGAAGAAGGCCTATGGTGTGTTGGCCTTTATTGGTAGAGGGATTGAGTTCCGGAGCCATGAGGTCATGTTGCAGCTGTACAAAACTCTGGTACGCCCGCATTTGGAGTATTGCGTACAGTTCTGGTCGCCTCATTATAGGAAGGACGTGGAAGCTTTGGAACGGGTGCAGAGATTTACCAGGATGTTGCCTGGTATGGAGGGAAAATCTTATGAGGAAAGGCTGATGGGCAGCACGGTAGCATGGTGGTTAGCATAAATGCTTCACAGCTCCAGGGTCCCAGGTTCGATTCCCGGCTGGGTCACTGTCTGTGTGGAGTCTGCACGTCCTCCCCGTGTGTGCGTGGGTTTCCTCCGGGTGCTCCGGTTTCCTCCCACAGTCCAAAGATGTGCGGGTTAGGTGGATTGGCCATGCTAAATTGCCCGTAGTGTCCTAAAAAGTAAGGTTAAGGGGGGGGTTGTTTGGTTACGGATATCGGGTGGATACATGGGTTTGAGTAGGGTGATCATTGCTCGGCACAACATCGAGGGCCGGAGGGCCTGTTCTGTGCTGTACTGTTCTATGTTCTGACTCGAGGTTGTTTTCGTTAGAGAGAAGTAGGTTAAGAGGTGACTTAATAGAGGCATACAAAATGATCAGAGGGTTAGATAGGGTGGACAGTGAGAGCTTTCTCCCGCGGATGAAGGTGGCTAGCACGAGGGGACATAGCCTTAAATTGAGGGGTAATAGATATAGGACAGACGTCAGAGGTAGGTTTTTTACGCAAAGAGTGGTGAGGCCGTGGAATGCCCTACCTGCAACAGTAGTGAACTCGCCAACATTGAGGGCATTAAAAAATTTATTGGATAAGCATATGGATGATAATGGCATAGTGTAGGTTAGATGGCCTTTAGTTTTTGACTTCCCATGTCGGTGCAACATCGTGGGCCGAAGGGCCTGCACTGCGCTGTATCGTTCTATGTTCTATGTTCCTGTCTCCGGCCTCCGACTCCAGCCTCCAGACTCCTGTCTTTTACACCAGCCGTCGAGCAGCAGCCATTGATAAGTAAGTGCCAAAACGACGATCGCTACCTTGACCCAGGCATTACTTATACCCGTGCCGACCAGTAGTAACAAGAAGTTGCAGACCAGAACGGAACGAAGGCCTTGTTCCCTGACCTTGCCTGTTCCTTCTTAGATAGGTATTAGTCGTTTAATGGTAGAGAAGTAAGTTAGTCTTTAGCGTGTGCATGAGTATTTATTATAATTGTTATAATAAACTCTAACTGTTTGGACTTACTAATTGGTGTACAGCTTTATTGCTTTGAACTTGACCTTGATCCTTGTGACGGTGTCTCTTACGGCACCTGGTGACTCCAGAGCATAGAAACGAGAAACAGAGCCAAGCGAGTGTTAAGCACACTTCCTCTGTTGGAGGAGTGTTAAACACACTAACTCAGAACGGGCAACAAATGTTAATGTAAGCCTACTTGTAACAATAATAAAGATTATTATTATTAGGAGCTGGGCTGCAACAAAATATCCAGACAGTCACCATTTGTCCACTCACCTGCCACCCTCCAAGAAGTTGCAGACATTCTCATCTCGCCTGGAAACCAGGTGGAAAGTCTCCCGGATGATCTGCTGTTGCATGTCCTCCGACTAAAGTTTCAAAACAAATACAGAAGTTTTCAGAGCGACACCAAAGGTGAAGCAGGTGCTCCCAATGAAACACTCAAAAATCCTCACAATTCAGCAGCTCATGTATATAATCAAAAAGTGAAAAGACAGAAATCATTGCATTTCTACCAGAAATAAACAGGAGATACACTCAGAACAATAATTCGCTACGTCAGCGATGCAATTACACTGACGGCTTTCAATTAGTTCTGACGTTGCTCCCTCAAAGAGGGAGTTTAATAACCAGTCAGTCCCTTGTCCATTGTCGAGGTGGAGGATAGAAACTAAATAAAAAGGGCATCTTCAAACACATTAAACACACTGGGTGGCACAGTAGTTAGCAAGTAGTCACAGCACCAGGGACCCGGGTTCGACTGCCGGCTTCAGTCTGTGTGGAGTCTGCACAGAGTCTGCACGTTCTCCCCGTATCTGCGTGGGTTTCCTCCGGGTGCTCCAGTTTCCCCCCCACAAGTCCCAAAAGTGCTGTTAAGTGAATTGGACATTCTGAATTCTCCCTCTGTGTAACCCAACAGGCATCAGAATGTGGTGACTAGGGGCTTTTCACAGTAACTTCATTGCAGTGTTAATGTAAGCCGACTTGTGACACTAATAAAGATTATAATTATAAATATCAGGGAGGGTCCAGAAAGACCAGGTTCCAGAACTGAGCATATCCGGGGAACCCGGGCTGGCAAAAGACCATAAGACATAGGAGCAGAATTAGGCCACTCGGCCCATCGAGTCTGCTCCGCCATTCAATCAAGGCTGATATTTTCTCATCCCCATTCTCCTTCCTTCTCCCCATAACCCCTGATCCCCTTATTAATCAAGAATCTATCTATCTGTGTCTCTGGAGATGCAGCCATGAAGCCACAAATCTCCAATTACAATTTTGTATTTAATTTATTAGAAATATTAATTTGGAACAAAAGGTTCTGACACTTAGAAAAATGAGTTAATAACTAAAATGTTTAAGGATTTGGTCATTCACAAAATCATGTTTGATTAACTTAATTGAATTTTTTGAGGAAGCAACAAGGGGGATTGATGAGGACTGTGCAGAGAATATTGTCTACGTGCATTTTAGGAAGGCCTTTGGCAATGTTCCACATAGCAGACTGGCTAAAAATAAAAAGTCCCAGGGGATTGAGGGAAGTGTAGCAAGCAGGATATAAAATTGGCTGAATGATAGGAGCAAAGGGTAATTGTTGACGGGTGCTTTTTTGACAGGAAGGCAGTTTCCACTGGGATTTCACAGGGCTCAGTACGATGTCCCTGCTTTATGTGGTGTAAGTCTAACAGGTTTGTTTCAAATCACTACCTTTCGGAGCACTGCTCTTTCCTCAGGTGAATGAAGAGGTGGGTTCCAGAAACATCTATATAGACAAAGTCAATTTTGTCTCTAAATGTGTTTCTGGAACCCACCTCTTCATTCGCCCAAGGAGCTGCGCTCTGAAAGCTAGTGATTCGAAACAAACCTGTTGGACTTTAACCTGTTGTTAGACTTCTCACTGTGCTCACCCCAGTCCAACACCAGCATCTCCACATTATGTGATAATAATCAAGAAGTTTGCAGATGACCCACAAATTGGCCATGTAGTTGCGCCATACATTTATAAACCACAAGTTGGCCATCAGCCAAGTGTTTTGCTAGATTGTGGGCATTGTAGCTTAAGATGAAAGTGAAAAGGGTGTTGCATGAGAGAATTTACTTTTGTGCAGAAAGTGTAAAGCTGGTTTTAATTTGCTTAGAAAAGATTAACGGAAGATTCGACAGAGATGTTTAAATCAGGAAGGGGTTTGATGAGTAAATAAGGAGAAAGTGTTTGCAATGGTAGCAGGGACACAGATTGAGGAGAATCGGTAAAGAGGCAGAGGGGGAGATGAAGAGAATGTTGGTTCTACAGCGAGGTGTTCAGATCTGGAATGTGCTGCAGTGGAAGCAGATTCAGCAAAGTGCAATTAGGAGCGGCTGATTGAGACGGGGGATTGGGGCAAACCTTTTTTTAATTCATTTTTTATGAGATGTGGGCGTTGCTGGTTCGACCAGCATTTATTGCCCATCCCTAGTTGCCCTTCGGAAGGTGGTGGTGAGCTGCCTTCTGCAACCGCTGCAGTCAAAGGTGTAGGTACACCCATTGTGCTGTTAGGGAGGGAGTTCCAGGCTGTTGCCCCAGCGACAGTGAAGGAACGGCCGATATATTTCCCAGTAAGAGTGGGGAGTGACTTGGAGGGGAACCTCTAGGTGGTGGGGTTCCCAGGTATCTGCTGCTCTTGTCCTTCTAGATGGTAGTGATCGTGCGTTTAGAAGGTGCTGTTTAAGGAAAATGAAAATCGCTTATTGTCACGAGTAGGCTTCAATGAAGTTACTGTGAAAAGCCCCTAGTCGCCACATTCCGGCGCCTGTCCGGGGAGGCTGGTACGGGAGCCTTGGTGAGTTCCTGCAGTGCATCTTGTAGATGGGACACACGGCTGCCACTGTGCGTCGGTGGGGGAGGGAGTGAATGTTTGTGGATGGGGTGGCAATCGAGCGGGGCTGCTTTGTCCTGGATGGTGTCGAGTTTCTTGAATGTTGGAGCCGCTCTCATCCAGGCAAGTGGGGAGTTTCCATCGTTACTGACTGGGGGGGGGGGGGGGGGGGGGGAGGCGATGGGCTGAAGGGCCGGGAGTTGGGGATGTTCCGGGTCTGGGGTCCGGGAGCGGGTCCGGGAGCGGGTCTGGGGTCCGGGAGCGGGTCTGGGGTCCGGGAGCGGGTCTGGGGTCCGGGAGCGGGTCCGGGAGCGGGTCTGGGATCCGGGAGCGGGTCTGGGGTCCGGGAGCGGGTCTGAGGTCCGGGAGCGGGTCCGGGAGCGGGTCTGGGATCCGGGAGCGGGTCTGGGGTCCGGGAGCGGGTCCGGGAGCGGGTCTGGGATCCGGGAGCGGGTCTGGGGTCCGGGAGCGGGTCTGGGGTCCGGGAGCGGGTCCGGGAGCGGGTCTGGGATCCGGGAGCGGGTCTGGGATCCGGGAGCGGGTCCGGGTCCGGGAGCGGGTCCGGGAGCGGGTCTGGGGTCCGGGAGCGGGTCTGGGGTCCGGGAGCGGGTCCGGGAGCGGGTCTGGGATCCGGGAGCGGGTCTGCGGTCCGGGAGCGGGTCTGGGGTCCGGGAGCGGGTCCGGGAGCGGGTCTGGGATCCGGGAGCGGGTCTGGGATCCGGGAGCGGGTCCGGGTCCGGGAGCGGGTCCGGGTCCGGGAGCGGGTCTGGGGTCCGGGAGCGGGTCTGGGGTCCGGGAGCGGGTCCGGGAGCGGGTCTGGGGTCCGGGAGCGGGTCTGGGGTCCGGGAGCGGGTCTGGGGTCCGGGAGCGGGTCTGGGGTCCGGGAGCGGGTCCGGGAGCGGGTCTGGGATCCGGGAGCGGGTCCGGGAGCGGGTCTGGGGTCCGGGAGCGGGTCTGGGATCCGGGAGCGGGTCTGGGATCCGGGAGCGGGTCCGGGTCCGGGAGCGGGTCCGGGAGCGGGTCCGGGAGCGGGTCTGGGGTCCGGGAGCGGGTCTGGGGTCCGGGAGCGGGTCTGGGGTCCGGGAGCGGGTCTGGGGTCCGGGAGCGGGTCCGGGAGCGGGTCTGGGGTCCGGGAGCGGGTCTGGGGTCCGGGAGCGGGTCTGGGGTCCGGGAGCGGGTCTGGGGTCCGGGAGCGGGTCCGGGAGCGGGAGCGGGTCCGGGTCCGGGTGACTCACGAATCTTTGGTAGAAGCGGCTGAGCCGCGGCTTCCCGTGATTGTTAAAGACCAGGATCGCCTTAATCATCTTGCCGCCGCTTCCGGTCCGTGCCACCGCGCTTCCGGTCCCCCGCTCAGTATAACCGCTTCCAATCCCTAGCTCTTCCGGTCCCCGGCTGTGCCACCGCGCTTCCGGTCCCCGGCTGTGCCACCGCGCTTCCGGTCCCCCGCCCAGTATAACCGCTTCCAATCCCTAGCTTTTCCGGTCCCCGGCTGTACCACCGCGCTTCCAGTCCCCCGGGGTTTCGCGAGCGTCATTTCCCGTTCACTCTGTCCCCCTCCACACCCACTGTCAGACCCACTCAAATTCCAACATCCGCACTCATTTGCTTTTAATTACTAAAGTGCATCTTGTCAATTCTTATTTTAATGAAGAAACAGTTTCCTGTCCTGACTAAAGAAACAAGTTTTTGATGAATTATTGTGCATCAATTTAATTTCATTATTGTGCACTTTCAGGTCAGATCTCTCAAAGAGCAGAAGCTCCCAGTCTATCTGGCAGTGTTGGCAAGGGGATATTTGTCTCCCAGTTAATTTCCTGAAAAGTATATTTGTCTGCCACATCAACCCAGCCCGCCACTAATGCTAATTAAATACGTGAAGGGGAGCCATCCTTCACCCTTTATCAATCTGGACAGGACATCTAAACAATTCTGAGCCAGTCACCAGTCTTCAATCTTCTCAGTCCGACTGACACCAAATTTCTGATCCCATTCATTTCACATTTTGTACAATTACCTTGCATCACATCTGCAATAACACGGCTCACCAGCACATCGACCATCCCTCCGTCCATCAACTCAGCTTTCTCCCATGGATATTCCTGCGATTTAACAAGTCGATTCTCAACCCACAGATCCACATGGGGCAGGATGTCCCGTGAAAAGTGGATCCAGAATTCAGAATTTGTTTCCTTCTCCATGTCATTGTTGTGACTCAAATCCAAATGCAAATTAATGAACACATTTTGAAGAGTAGGAAGCAAGCTCCTGCCAATCGTTGTCAAAGATGCTGTACTTCAAGGAGCAGTTTCCTCCCACAAGTCCTGAAAGACGTGCTGTTAGGTGGATTGGACATTCTGAATTCTCCCTCTGTGTACCCGAACAGGCAAAGGAGTGTGGCAACTAGGGGATTTTCACAATAACTTCATTGCAGTGTTAATGTAAGCCTACTTGTGACAATAATAAAGATTATGATGAATGCTGGTGGAGCTGATCTCAAGAAGGACATGACACTGGTCAATGATCCTCCCACTGAAACAAGAGGATGCAATGTTGATGGAACATTGTCATCAAATCAAAATATATTTATTTACCTTCACAGCTGATGAAATGTAATAATTTTACGGTTTTATTAGTTGCAGTAAGGTTTACTAGCAGCAGTAAAGTTTATTGAGAGTAACAGCATTTATTAGTTACAAACTAAATAATACTTAATAAAGATGGCAAAGCAGTTGATGTGTTGCAACTGCAGAATGTGGGTACAATGGATACCAGGGTGATTCCAGGCAAACACATCTGCAGTAAATGTCTGCCACTTGAGGAGCTTTGGCTCAGAATCATTGAGCTTGAGGCAGAGCAGCAGATACCACGAGGTATCCGGCAGTGGGAAAGGTACCTGGACACTTTTTCCCAGGAGGCATCCCTTCCTATAGGACATTCTGATTTGGTCAGTAGTGAGACAGGAGTGTGTGACTGCGAGTGAGGCAGATATGTAGAATCTGAGAAGCTTCAGACCTTGCAACTGTCCAACAGCTTTGAGGTTCTTGCAGCCTGTGCAGATAAAAGTAGTAAGTGCAGGGTGTGTTGTTCCTCGTGTCTTAATAAAGCTCGCAGTCTCAAATGTGGAGAAGATGCTTTATTGTGAGTTTGTTCATTCTTCAGAGCTCTACGTACGGCTACCTTCAGTGCTATATCTGCTGCTGTGTCCACAGCTCCCAGCCTTTGCCTGCTGTGTAGAGTCCTCACTTCCTGTCCTGATCTATTTATATGGCTCTCCCGTGCTCCCTCTAGTGGTCGCTCAGTTGTGTTGCATCTGGTTAACTTGTGATCACCACATCCCCCTTTTTCTCTTAACATATTTTCTGAACATCGTTAAAGAAAATTGTACATCCTGTCCCAGTGTATTTATAGCTCTCCCGCTCGTGTTTGCTCTGTTGTTTTTGTATCTAGTCAATCTACGATCACCACATCCCCCTCTTTCTCATTACATAGTTTCTGTACATCATTAAGGAAAATTATACAAAACAGTAACTTATGATATGCGTATCTATACAAGTGATGATGCTATTGCCTTAGTTAACAAAGCCAATGTATTTATATGTCCAAACTTAATAAACACATTTATGAGTCCAAACTTGATGAATTTGTTCAGAGCTTTTATTTTTTTTTTTATTTTTGTTGTTGATGACGTGGTGATATTGATATTGCAAGTCCGCTGTGAATGTTGTTGGTGTTCCTTGTTATCTTAAGTACCCAATGCGTCATCCCGAGGTGTTTGCATGGTCACATCACTGATGTTGACTGGCATGGGCTTTTTTTTGTGCTTGTGGTGTTGATTTATTGTCTCATCCGCCTTGGATGCTGGTGTGCGTGCTTGTTCTGGAGCAGACGTGAGTTTGTGCGATTCGTTGTCATCCCATGACATGTTTGTAGTCTTGTTATCGTTTTGCAGTGTGCTGTGGCATCGTCCATCATGTGCCAAGTAGTGCCATTGTGTACAAGTCGTTGTTTCATTGCTGTTGTTTCTGTCGTTCCTGTTTTTGTTGTTTCCGTTGCCGTACTTGTCGCTGTTTTTGTCGTTTCCGTCTTTGTTGTTGTCGCTATCTTTGCTCCTGACTTTGTTGTGTTTGTTGCCATTCTTGTTGTTTCTGCCTCTGTCGTTGTCGCTATCTTTGTGCCTGACGTTGTTGTTTGTCTTGTTGCGCTTCATGTTGCTTTTATTCTTGCTGTTGTCGTTCTCGTTTCTGCTGTGCTTCTTGCTATTGTTGTTTGTCTTGTCGCGCTTCATGTTGCTTTTCTTCTTGCTGTTGTCGTTCTCGTTTCTGCTGTGCTTCTTGCTATTGTTGTTGGTCTTGTCGCGCTTCATGTTGTTTTTGTTCTTGCTGTGTTTCTTTTGACTTTTGTTTTTCTTGTTATACTCTATGAGTGTCCCGAGTGGATAATTTGAGTCATTGAGCATTCCGTCTCGCGAGTGGTGCGAATGATCTGATGTTGCATCGGTGCAGGTGACATCAATCAGTTGTGGAGAATTGGATTCCGCATCTTTGCTTTCTTGGTGCTCGTCTTCTCGCGAGTGGTGCGAATGATCTGATGTTGCATCGGTGCAGGTGACATCAATCAGTTGTGGAGAATTGGATTCCGCATCTTTGCTTTCTTGGTGCTCGTCTTCCGGAGTCAAAGTCTTCTTGATTACATTTGACGCGGTGTCTGTGGACTCTCGGCGCTCCTCTTCTGGAGTCCAAATCTGCATGATTTCAGTTGACGTGGTTTCTCTAGACTCTTGGTGCTCCGCTTCTGGAGTTAAAATCTTCATGATTTCTGTTGATGTTATCTCACTGGACTCCAGGTGCTCCTCTTCTGGAGTCAAAATCTGCATGGTTTCTTTTTGTTTGATGTCTCTGGACTCCAGGTGCTCCTCTTCTGGAGTCAGAATCTGCATGGTTTCTTTCGGCATTGTCTCTGTGGACTCCAGGTGCTCCTCTTCTGGAGTCAAAATCTGCATGTTTTCTTTTGGCGTTGTCTCTCTGGGCTCCAGGTGCTCCTCTTCTGGAGTCAAAATCTGCATGTTTTCTTTCGGCATCGTCTCTCTGGACTGTTGGGTGGCCCGACTCTGTGCTTCTGTACAGACAAGCTGAGAACTGTCAGTCTCACTGTGATCCTGTACGTCGAGTGCGAGCACCTTGTCACTGTTTTCGCTCTGTGCTTCGGTACAGACAAGCTGAGAACTGTCAGTCTCACTGTGATCCTGTACGTCGAGTGCGAGCACCTTGTCACTGTTTTCGCTCTGTGCTTCGGTACAGACAAGCTGAGAACTGTCAGTCTCACTGTGATCCTGTACGTTGAGTGTGATCACCTTGTCACTGTCTTCGCATGCAGTGGGCAGAGGTGCATTGTCTTCTTCTTGTTCCTGTGAGCGTTTTGGACTTTCATAGTCTGCTCTTTCTTCTTGTTCCTGTGAGCGTGTTGGACTTTCATAGTCTGCTTTTTCTTCTTGTTCCTGTGAGCGTGTTGGACTTTCATAGTCCGCTCTTTCTTCTTGTTCCTGTGAGCTTGGTAGACTTTCATAGTCTGCTTGCGGTTGCTCAGGTACAGCGGGTTTACCTTCATGGTCTTGTTCATGCTTGGTGTCCGCCCGGGAGTGTTTGCTTGCATCCCTGTTGGCGTCTTTCATCACTCGCACTGTGGAGCCTGTCATCGCTCGCTCCGTGGAGTCTTCCTGTGCTCTCTGTGTGGCGTCGTCTTCGTCTTGGGTATTGCTGTCATCCAATGTATCGACGAGCTGCCATGGCACCATGGTGTTGGATTCATCCACCATGAGTAGATTCGTGTTGAGCTTTGCAACGGTGTCGCTGATGCTGTGATCAGCATGTCCAAATAACTCCTCCATGTCTGAGTAGTATTCTTTGAAAGCCATTTCATCTTGGTTGGCTTCTTCTACCACGAGTTGGTTCGTGTTGAACTTTGCGACCGTGTCGCCGATGCTGTGATTAGCATATCCGACTGACTCAGCCATGTCTGAGTAGTATTCTTCGAAAACCAAAGCATTTTGGTTTGATTCATCTACCACGAGTTGGTTCGTGTTGTACTTTGCGACCGTGTCGCTGATGCTGTGATAAGCATATCCGACTGACTCAGTCAGGTCTGAGAGGTAATCGTTGAAAAACAAATCATCTTTTGTTGTTTCGGAATTCTTTTTGTTCGCTTCACTGTGTGTGGTGAAGGCAGCTTTTTCCAAGGTTTTGTGCAAGTTGTTTTTCACTGTTGGTTTAAGTTCAGGCGTTTTTCTGTGTTCTGAGGCAAGAAAATTTGGTTTTACCACTTTAAGTGTCTTGGTTTCAATTTCCGGGCATTTCCCTTTTAAGTGGGCGTGGTCAGGATTCTCAGACGTCATGACGTCACGCGTTGGCATGACTTGCGCATGCGCAAATCGGCTTTCTTTCCTTGTGCAGTTCGGTGTCCATTGCGCATGCGCGGCATGCGCATGACGATCCGCGACGAAGACTTTTTTTGACTGCGCATGCGCGGCTTGCGCATGCGCATAACGATCGGCGCCGCGATCTTTTTTAAACTGCGCATGCGCAACTTCCGGTTCCGGCGCATGCGCAGACTCGATCTGTAGTTCTTTGCTTACCCGAGACTGCAAAATGTGCTCCGACGCCATTTTATCGCGGATTTCAGCGTTTGTTCTTTCTAAAAGTTGTAAGTTACCTTTTCTTTCCGATCTGGACTGGATTTCAGCGTTTTGGCTTTGTGAAAAATTCATGTTATTTCTTCTTTTTGATCTGTACTGTGCATTCGCGATTTCCTGATCTTTTTGTGATTTTTTAAGTTTTGCATCACTCAGTCTCTGTGCAGTTTGGACTGTGAGCATGCCTTGCTGTTCAAATTTCTCACAGTACTCTTCAAATTTGTTTAGTAACGTTTGTAAGCTGTTCCTGTCTTCACCTTTTGAGTATTTAAATCCATTATACACTTTCCTATTGACAGGCCCTTCGATGAGAATTGCTATTTTAATTTTGTCTGAGGCTTCTGCTACATCATTAGCTATGAGATAAAAATCGAACATTTGTTTAAACCTTTTCCAGACATTTCTTACATTACCAGTCGTGTCCAGCTGAGGTGGGTATCCATGCCACATCCTCGAATTAGCGATGTCTTCCCCAGTCAAATGTCCAGTAGGAGATTTCCATGCCATTTTGTGCTTTCTGTATCTGCAGCTGAGTTGTCCTGTCGTAAGCGTCCTGAAATCACTGCTGGTACCATGTGTTGTTCCTCGTGTCTTAATAAAGCTCGCAGTCTCAAATGTGGAGAAGATGCTTTATTGTGAGTTCGTTCATTCTTCAGAGCTCTACGTACGGCTACCTTCAGTGCTATATCTGCTGCTGTGTCCACAGCTCCCAGCCTTTGCCTGCTGTGTAGAGTCCTCACTTCCTGTCCTGATCTATTTATATGGCTCTCCCGTGCTCCCTCTAGTGGTCGCTCAGTTGTGTTGCATCTGGTTAACTTGTGATCACCACACAGGGTGGATGAGCATTCAAAGAGGGAGTTAATGGAATATAGTGGTAGCTGCAGAGAGTATTGTTAGGGAGTTAGACAAAGTTATTTCTCTGCAGTTGTGAGTTTGATTCCAGATAGCTGTATCGCATTCCCAATACCAGGGTTCAGCACATCCGCTCTGGGCTCCAGAGGAATGAGCGATGGGCAGGTTGAGGATCCAGTTTTTGTGGGCCTCATGGATACCAATGACTTAGATAAGACTAGGTAAGAGGTGGAAGTATGAGTAGGCAGGGGCTAATCTTCAAAGCAGAGAAGTAGAGGGCAGCACGGTAGCACAGTGGGTAGCGCTGTTGCTTCACAGCGGCAGGGGCCAGTTTCGATTCCCGGCTCGGGTCAGTCTGTGCGGAGTCTGCACGTTCTCCCCGTGTGTGTGTGGGTTTCCTCCGGGTGGTCTGGTTTCACCCCACAGTCCAAAGATGTGCAGGTTAGGTGGATTGGCCATGCTAAATTGCCCTTAGTGTCCAAAAAAAAGTTAGGTAGGGTTATGGGGATAAGGGGGAGGGGTGGCCTTAAGTGGGGTGCTCTTTCCAAGGCCGGTGCAGACTCGATGGGCCGAATGGCCTCCTTCTGCACTGTAAATTCTATGAATAAATACATAAATAATGGGGACAAGGGAAAAGTTTCGGAAGATGTGATCAATTAAATATAGAAGACATGGCAAGAGAGCAAGGGAGGAATAAGAGGATTAGATCAGTGGTGGCAGGAAGGGAGTGCCCAGAGTATAAATTTAAGACGGCAGCACGGTGGCGCAGTGGTTAGCACTGCTGCCTCTCGGTGTCTAGGTCCCAGGTTCGATCCCGGCTCTGGGTCACTCGCACACTCTCCCCGTGTCTGCGTGGGTTTCACCCCCCCCAACCCAAAGATGTGCAGGTTAGGTGGATTGGCCACGCTAAATTGCCCCTTAATTGGAAAAAAAAAGAAGTGGGTACTCTAAATTTATAAAAGATATTAAAAAAGAACATAAATCTAAGAGTTTATCAGTGAAAATGCGCAGACAATAAGGAAATGGAGATGAATCGAACAGATGTCTTTATCCGTCTGAAAAAAGCTGTCCTTCCAGGTTGACCATTCGAAGGTTCCACACCATTCAGCCCATCAGCAGGAAATGGGCTGAGAAACACGGATTAGAAAAGAGAGACCAGAGAGAGAAATGCAGGAGTGGGGACGAGAAAGAGGGGCGGAGGGTGTGTGTGTGTGTGGGGGGGCAGTAGTGAGGATGTGTGTGGAGGTAGTGGTGGGGATGTGTGTGTGTGTGTTGGAGGCGGGGGGGGTGTGTGGAGGTAGGGGTAGGTGTGCGGGGGTGGGGGTGGGGACGTGAGGTAGGAGCTGCTGAGATAGAGATTGTAGCTACTGAGATTGGAGCTGCTGAGATTGGAGCTGCTGTGGTTTTAATTTTCCAAAACGCCCCAGATTCTTGAAAGGTCCAATCAGATTGGAAAGTAGTGAACGTGCCGCCTCTAATCAAGATGGGGGGGGGGGGGGGGGGGAGACAAAGCATGAAACTACAGGCCAGTTAGCTAACATCTGTCACAGGGAAATTGCTGGATCTATTGTTAAGGAGGTTATGGTGGGGACTTCGAATTGGGGACAGAGGGCATACATCGTGTATCTCTTTCCTGTATCTTTACACGTGAAGCAGACCAATCATGTGCTTATATCTGTTTCCAATGGCCAGTGGCAATAACTTGAGGGATGCCATTTCAAATCAAGCACTGTTCAGGAAACTCTCATTGTTTATATCGGAAGATTTACAAGTTCATCATCAACCTGCTTGGCCACATTTTGAATGCACCTTCTGTAGCCATCTAAGATGGACACTGGGCTAAAAAATGGAGAACTGCTAAGGCTGCAGGGAAAAACAGTCTTAGCAAGGACAAGCAGTTTGCAGAAGACTAATTAGCATTCTGCACGCACATAAACCAGTTTTTGGCCAGGTGCAGAGTTTCAGCCAAAGGTGTAAATGGCAACAGATCTACATAGTAATGAGGTGATCCAGATCCAGACCCCCGCACAATAGAAACATTTAAGTATCAATGGATACTTTTGAGTAGACGCCCAGACAGAACGGCACCACAGTATCCAACACAAAGAACCATAGGGACCGCCCCACCCATCGAGGAACGACCCTCAGATTGGGGGGTTTAGAAGATATCGATTGATGGCAGGTAAAAGAACCGCCCCAAGGGGGCACGGACTTCTGGGACCTAGAAGAATAGACCCCGCACATGGTTCGGTCTGTTTTGCTCCGGCTCTGACTGTTTTGTCGCTCCGGCTCTGCTTTGCTGATACATCGCATCCTGACTCCAGTTTCAGCACCGGCCGTTGAGCATCAGCCATCGAACTGAAAGTGCCAATACAACGATCGCTACGTGATCCAGACCTTGCTAGATCCTGACAACTTTAAGTACCTGAGAGTTGCAGACCAAGAACGGGACGAAGGCCTTGCTCCCTGACCTTGTCTGTTCCTGTCTAGATAAGTATTTTAGTTGTTTAGTATTAGAAGTAAGTTAGTCTCTTTAGCGTATGCATGTGTATTTATTATATTTGTCATAATAAATATCAATCGTTTGGACTTGCTAATCGGTGTACAGATTTATTACTTTGAACCTGACCTTGATATACTTGTGAGGTGTCTAAATACGGCACCTGGCGACTCCGGAGCATAATTACATACACAGAGCCATAGTAGTGTTAAGCACACGGCCTTTAAACGGAGGCGTGTTAATACACTCCAGTAAAACGAGCAACACTTCCATGGCCATCCTGCCTTGGAGCAAGACTTGAGGCACAGGCGGTGAAAACAGATTGATTTAAATTTTATTTGTAAGAAAGTTGGTTCAATCAGGTTGAAGTAATCCATTTAAAAAAGTGTAAACATTTGAAATACAGAAGCTGTGTTGTTTTGAAAGTAATTCAGAGAATCATAGAATAGAACCGATATCTTGGCGTGTCCACGCTGCTTCTTTATAAGAGCATTTCAGCTAGTACTCATCCTCAGATAATCCAATCCCCCTTTGAAAGTCTCACTGAAGCCCCTGCCACACATCCTAACCACTTACGGCCGAAGAAAAGTTTTGACTCCTGTTGCCTTTGATTCTTTCATCATTCACTTTAAATCCTCAATCTTTCTGCCAATAAGAGAAGTTTCTCCCTCGCTGCTCAGACTCCTGGTGATTGTCGCTTGGTGAAGGAAACGTTAATCAGCAGCAAGTTTTGCTGAGTTGACCTGGAAACTGGTGACACATCTCCGCAGTGAAGCATGAAAAATATACTCGTGACATTTCTTTTCATCAATCTTCTTTCACCACCTCAATCCCTCTGCCAGCCAGTTTAAATAAACTAAAATTTTGACATGCAGGAATTAAACAGCACGCAGTCAAAATTATACATCTTTAACAGACATGTTTAATCGGAGCCAGGAAGAAGTTTCTAGTTGGTGAACAAACATTTGTCCTTCAGCCAAAATCAAAAAAGTTTTACATGAAGATGGATTCCCTGTGTCAGGATTTTAACTGAATAACTTCCATCTGGTTTTCTAGCTACTAATTTTTTTGAAGTTTCCTTTTTCAATTTGATCTCTTGGCTCTAATTGCTGAATTAATTGCTGAACTACTCATCCTTAGAAAAGGCAGACAGTCCAGAAATATTCAGTCCATTAAACATTGATGAACAGAGAGCCAGACAATGACAACATTAAGGATTTATCATTGGGGTGCAGCACACAGGAGTTCCTGGACCAAACCCAATCAATACCCCAGCCAGTTCACAAAATACTGCCAAGAAAATGTACTTCACAAGACATTTTCTGGGCCAAAGGAAGACGACAAACAAGATTTGGGAGAAGAATTAGAGGAGGGAAATACAAGTTGATCAGGTAAGTTTATAAAGAGGAAGAATTACGAGAGGAGTAAGCGGAGAAGTTCATGAAGAGAATCGCAGAGTACTACAGAGGCTTCTAATGCATCCAATGCTACTTTACTGGGAAATCGTCTCCTGTTTTGTTATAATTGTTGGATTTTCAAACTTTTCGTTGCTCCATCTTGGTACTTGCATCAATTGAGGTTAAGTGCATAAAGGTGGAGAGCAGTGAATGGTTACTTAAGCATATATAAAGAGGGATACTTACTAACACAGGAGTAGAGTCGGAGTCCTTTGGTCCATCGAGTCTGCACTGACAATAACCACCATAATCCCGCGCTAATCCCACTTCCCAGCACTTGTCCCATATCCTGGAATGCGAGGATGTGACAATGTCTCACGTGCTCTTCCACTACCATCCCAGGCCGCGCATTCCAGATTCTCAGAACCGTGATTTTTTTTTCCACAAATCCATTCGGAATCTTCTGCCCCAACCCTAAAACTATGGCCCCTTGTGATTGATCCTCAACCAAGGTGAACAGCTGTTTCCTATTTACCCTATCCAAACCCCTCCTAATCTTATACACCTCAATCATATCCCCCATCAGCCGTCTCTGCTCTAAAGGAAACAATTCCAGCCTATCCAGTCCCTCCTTATAGCTCAGATACTCCAATCCAGGCAACATCCTGGTGAATCTCCTCTGTACCCCCTCCAGTGCAATCACATCCTTCCTATAATGTGCTGACCAGAATTGCACACAGTGCTCCAGCTGTGGCCTCACCAAAATTCTATACAACTCTAACGTGACCTTCCTGCTTTTGTAATCTATGCCTCGATTGATAAAGGCAAGTGTACTCCAGAACTGCAGACAGTACTCGAGCTTGGGCCTAACCAACGTTCTGTACAGCTCCAACATAACCTCCCTGCTCTTATATTCTGTGCCACGGCTGATAATGGCCAGTATGCCTTTTTAACGACCCTATTCACCTGCTCTGCCGCCTTCAGGGATCTGTAAGCAAGTTCCCCAAGATCCATCTGTTCCTCTGAGCTTCCCAGTATCCTGCCGTTCATTACATACTCCCTTATCCTGATCCTTCTTCCAAAGTGCATCACCTCGCACTTATCAGGGTTAAACACTGCTCTGCCCATCTGACCAACCCAGCTACATCTTCCTGTCACCTATCACCCTCTTCTTCACTGTTAACGACTTGAACAAATCTTGGTGTCGTCTGCAAACTTATTATTCCCTCACATTCCCGTCTATATCATATATATAACAAACAATAAGGGAGCCAGTACTGAACAAAAAACAAATAAAGAACATTACAGCACAGGAACAGGCCCTTTGGCCCTCCCAGCCTGCGCCGTTCCAGATCCTTTATCTAAACCTGTTGCCTATTTACCAAGGTCTACTTCCCTCTGTTCCCGCCCATTCATTTTTTTGTCCAGATGTATCTTAAATGATGCTATCGTACCCGCCTCTACCACCTCCGCTGGCAAAGCATTCCAGGCACCCACCACCCTCTGCGTAAAAAACTTTCCACGCACATCTCCCTTAAACTTTTCCCCTCTCACCTTGAAATCGTGACCCCTTGTAATTGACACCCCCACTCTTGGAAAAAGCTTGTTGCTATCCACCCTGTCCATACCTCTCAATTTTGTAGACCTCAATCATGTCTCCCTTCAACCTCCGTCTTTCCAATGAAAACAATCCTAATCTACTCAACCTTTCTTCATAGCTAGCACCCTCCATACCAGGCAACATCCTGGTGAACCTCCTCTGCACCGTCTCCAAAGTATCCACATCCTTCTGGTAATGTGGCGACCAGAACTGCACGCAGTATTCCAAATGTGGCCTAACCAAAGTCCGATACAACTGTAACATGACCTGCCAACACTTGTACTCAATACCCTGTCCGATGAAGGCAAGCATGCTGTATGCCTTCTTGACCACTCTATCAACCTGCGTTGCCACCTTCAGGGTACAATAGACCTGAACTCCCAGATCTCTCTGGACATCAATTTTCCCCAGGACCCTTCCATTGACCATATAGTCCGCTCTTGAATTTGATCTTCCAAAATGCATCACCTCGCATTTGCCTGGATTGAACTCCATCTGCCATTTCTCTGCCCAACTCTCCAATCTATCTATCCCTGTGGTATGCTGCTGGCCACCTGCTTCCAGTTACTCAAACAGCCTCTACCACCTCCCTGTGTATCCGATTACTGAGCCAGTTTCGGATCAATCTCAACAAGTTTCCTAGAATTCCAGGTACTTAGGGCAAAATTCTCCGCCCCCCACGACGGGTGGGAGAATAGCGGGAGGGCCTTCCCGACATTTTTGCCGCCCTCCCGCTATTCTCCCCCCCCCCCCCCCCCCCCCCCGCCGAAGTCCCGACCCGAATCGCTGCCGCCGTTTTTTTACGGCCGGCAGCGATTCTCAGCTGTTAGATGGGCCGAAGTCCCAGCCCTTTCCGCCGTTTTTACGAACGGCAAACACACCTGGTCTTGCCATTCGTAAAAACGGCGTCACAAACTCGCTATTAATAACCATGGCACCGATTGGCACGGCAGTACCACGGCCGTGCCAAGGGTGCCATGGGCCCGCGATCGGTGGGCACCGATCGCGGGCAGCGGGCCCGCTGCCCGCGCACTACTTGTCCTTCCGCCGCCCCGCAGTATCCATTCGCGGGGCGGCTGAGGGGCAACCCGGCCCGCGCATGCGCGGGTTTCGCGCAAAAACGCGATGACGTCACCCGCGCATGCGCGGGTTGGAGTCTTCCAAACTGCGCATGCGCGGCTGACGTCATATGACGCGTCAGCCGGCGCTAACTCCGGCAAGCGGGCTTAACGATTTTCGTTAAGCCCGTCTTGCCGGAGCCTACGGCGTCGGGCTGCTAGCCCCGACCGGGGACCAGAATCGGTCCCCGGTCGGGAAGGGGCGCGCTGCCGTAAAACCCGCCCGGGTTTTACGGCAGCTTTACGATTTCTCCCGTTTTGGGAGAATCGCGCCCTGTAACTTTCTCAGTTATTCTCCCAGGTGGGACCTTGTCAAAGGCTTTGCTAAAATCCAAATAAACTACATCAACTACACTTCTTTTATCCACACACATGGTCACTTCATCAAACAATTCGATCAAATTTATTAGACATGACCTCCCTCTGACAAAGCCATACTGACCATCCCTGATCAAACCTTGCCTCTCCAAGTTAGAATTTTCTCCAATAGTTCCCCGACCACTAACGTGAGACTCACTGGTCTGTAATTCCCTGGTTTATCTCAACCCCACTTCCTGAAAAGTGGAACAACATTAGCTGTTCTCCGGGCCTCTGGCACTTCCCTCCGTGGCCAGAGAGGTATTAAAAACATGTGTCAGAGACTCTGCAATCTCCTCCCTCGCCTCCCACAGCAGCCTGGGACACAATTCATTCAGGCCCGGCATTTGTCTATTTTTAAGCCCGTCAAAACCTCCAATACCTCCTCCAACGTCCCTCTGGAAGAGCACCCACCTAGGCCTGCTCCGCGGCCCTAACCCCATAACCCAATCTAACCTTTTGGACACCAAGGGGCAATTTGCATGGCCAATCCACCTCTGCTGCACATCTTTGGACTGTGGGAGGAAACCGGAGCACCCAGGAGCAAATCCACGCAGACACGGGGAGAAAGTGCAAACTCCGCAGTCACCCGAAGCCAGAATCGAACCCGGGTCCCTGACGCTGTGAGGCAGCAGTGCTACCGATGTATTTCATGTATTCATAGACTATCTTAAGAGTTCGCCCTAATCTTATTCACAATCCCTTTTTCATGCTCCCTTTTTGTTCTTCTAATGGCTTTAAGTTCCCTCTTACACTTCCTACATTCCTCTCGGGCTGCAGTTAGATTTCTCCCTGTGGACTTGCTCAAAGCTTTTCTCTTCCTCCTTATCCAGTCCTGGATTATCCGAGACATCCAGAGTTCCCCGAGCTTATTGCTCCTCCACTCCCCCCTATAGGGAACAGATTGGACCTGCCAACTCAGTACAGACTGTGATCCAAGCCGGGAATCAAACCTGGGAACTTGGAGCTGTGAAGCAACAGTGCTAACCAGCGCCCTCATCAGCTTCCAGAATGGAGTCAGGCAATATAACTTAGAGGCTCCAGTTTAAATGAGGTTCTGTATTGGTTTTATTCTGGGTGAAGTTTTGTTCTGAATTTTACGCATAGCGATCAAGAGGTTGAATGTAAAGCAGCTCAGACTGCTGATCCTCTTCAATAATCTCCAAAACTGCTGCCTTTTCTTCATTTCACTGAATTTCCCAATCTCAATCCTCCTGGAGGAGAAAAACATTCATTAAATTTGAACTGTTGAATAAACAGATCATACTTCAAAATGTGGAAACAAAACATACCAGACATACACAAGTCAGTCAAATCGATCAGTCCCATGTTTAAGATCAGTCTTCACAAAATCAATTAACTACGTTATGCGCCTGAATAAAGACATAAACCTGTTTCTGAGCCAGGACTCACCTCCTGGGATTTAATTCAAAATCTCTTGGATAAAAATCAAATATTTTAATTGCTCAGAAAAACAAAATCAGATTAAAACTGCCCCTTGGACACGGACACCAAATGGTATCGGGTGAGCTGCTGTGATACACACTTCACATTTAATTCTTTTTTTTATATTTAGAGTACCCAACTAATTTTTTCCAATTATGGGGCAATTTAGCATGTTCAATCCACCTAACCTGCACATCTATGTGATGTGGGGGCAAAACTCACACAAACACGGGGAGAATGTGCAAACTCCGCACGGACAGTGACCCAGGGGCGGGATTTGAACCTGTGACCTCGGCACTGTGAGACTGCAGTGCTAACCATTGCGCCACTGTGCCGGCCGCGATATTTAATTCTATCCACTGAAAGTTGGGCCCTCAGTAGCTGTTAGTGATGCCCACAAAGACCTCAGGGCATCAACCGATCTCCCCTTCGGTTTCATGGAATAGGACTTTCATAGAACATAGAAAATACAGCACAGAACAGGCCCTTTGGCCCACAATGTTGTGCCGAACGTAGTGTACCTCGTTGGAGGGAGCGGCAACGGTGCCATTACCAGTGCCTTCAGGCTCGTGCCTCCACAGGACGCCACCTCCACCCGTTTCCATACTGCCCCCTCCCCATCCATTACCCACTTGCGTACCATCGAGACATTAACCGCCCAATAGTACCCAGAGAGGTTGGGCAACGCCAGCCCCCCTCTATCCCTGCCCCGCTCCAAAAAGACCCTCCTCACCCTCGGAGTCCCGTGCGCCCAAACAAATCCCGTGATGCTGCTGTTCACCCTCCTAAAAAAGGCCCTCGGAATGAAAATGGGGAGGCACTGGAACAAAAACAAAAACCTCGGGAGCACCGTCATTTTAACGGACTGTACTCTACCCGCGAACGACAGCGGCAGCATGTCCCACCTTTTAAACTCCTCCTCCATCTGCTCCACCAACTTAGTAAAATTAAGCTTATGCAAAGACCCCCAACTCCTAGCCACCTGAACCCCCAGGTACCTAAAACTCCTCACTGCCCTTTTTAGCGGGAGCCTACCAATCCCCTCCTCCTGATCACCCGGGTGTACAACAAACAGCTCGCTCTTGACCAGGTTCAATTTATAGCCCGAGAAACTCCCAAACTCAGCAAGAATCTCCATCACCTCCGGCATTCCCCCCACCGGGTCTGCTACATACAGCAACAAGTCATCCGCATACAGCGACACTCGGTGCTCCTCCCCACCCCGCACCAGACCTCTCCACCTCCCCGACTCCCTTAGCGGCATGGCCAGAGGCTCAATTGCCAACGCAAAAAGCAAGGGGGACAGGGGGCACCCCTGCCTCGTCCCACGGTAGAGCCTGAAGTACTTGGACCTCCTCCCATTTGTCGCTACACTCGCCATCGGGGCCTCGTACAGCAACCTCACCCATTTAATAAACCCCTCCCCAAACCCGAACCTCTCTAACACCTCCCACAAGTACCCCCACTCAAACCTATCAAAGGCCTTCTCCGCATCTAATGCGCTCCTATCCCTCTCCATTACTAAAGTGAAAGTCACAGAATTGTGGTCACGATCTCCTAAATGCTCCCCCACTAACAAATCTATCACCTGCCCTGGTTCATTACCAAGTACCAAATCCAATATGGCCTCCCCTCTGGTCGGACAATCTACATACTGTGTTAGAAAAGCTTCCTGGACACACTGCACAAACACTACCACATCCAAACTATTTGATCTAAAGAGTTTCCACTCAATGTTTGGGAAGTTGAAGTCACCCATGACTCTTACCCTGTGACTGCACCTTTCCAAAATCTGTTTCCCAATCTGTTCCTCCACATCTCTGCTGCTATTGGGGGGCCTATAGAAAACTCCCAACAAGGTGACTGCTCCTTTCCTATTTCTGACTTCAACCCATATTACCTCAGTAGGCAGATCCTCCTCAAACTGCCTTTCTGCAGCTGTTATACTATCTCTAATTAACAATGCCACCCCCCCCCACCTCTTTTACCACCCTCCCTAATTTTATTGAAACATCTATAACCAGGGACCTCCAACAACCATTTCTGCCCCTCTTCTATCCAAGTTTACCGTGATGGCCACCACATCGTGGTCCCAAGTACAGATCCATGCCTTAAATTTACCCACCTTATTCCTGATGCTTCTTGCATTGAAGTATACACACTTCAACCCATCTCCGTGCCTGCAAGTACTCTCCTTTGTCAGTGTTACCTTCCCCACTGCCTCACTACACGCTTTGGCGTCCTGAATATCGGCTTCCTTAGTTGCTGGACTACAAATCCAGTTCCCATTCCCCTGCCAAATTAGTTTAAACCCTCCCGAAGAGTACTAGAAAACCTCCCTCCCAGGATATTGGTGCCCCTCTGGTTCAGATGCAACTTGTCCTGCTTGACGTTCCTTACACAGCAGGCGGAGGCTCGTCCAATGGAGCCCGAGTGACAGATTCTGAAATGTAATGGCTAATGGCTTCAAAACATATTTTAAAAATTTGACAAATTGCCACAAACAATTTGCATCTTATTAGTTCAAGTTGTTACTGGGGCCAATTTCTAACCCTACCTGACTTTGTATAAAAGTTAGTTATAAGATATAATAGTTAAATTCTAACTCGTTTTGGATGTAATCTGTTGACCTTCTCGTGTAGCATTATTTGTTGCTTCAATCCAAGTGCCAATCAGATTGTGGACAATTCTCAAGTTACGCACCTCCATATATCTGTTAAATTTCCCTATGGGAGAATGGAACTCTCTCCACATATATCTGTTAAATTTCAGGGCGGCACGTGGCGCAGGGGGTAGCACTGGGACTGCAGGGCTGCGGACCTGGGTTCGAATCCCGGCTCTGGGTCACTGTCCGTGTGGAGTTTGCACATTCTCCACGTGTTTGCGTGGGTTTCACCCCCACAACCCAAAGATGTACAGGGTAGGTGGATTGGCCACGCTAAATTGCCCCTTAATTGGAAAAAAATAATTGGGTACTCTAAATTCTTTAAAAAAAAATATCTGTTAAATTTCCCTATGGGAGAACATAAGAACTAGGAGCAGGAGTCGGCCATCTGGCCCCTCGAGCCTGCTCCGCCATTCAATTAGATCATGGCTGATCTTTTGTGGACTCAGCTCCACTTTCCGGCCCGAACACCATATCCCTTAATCCCTTTATTCTTCAAAAAACTATCTATCTTTACCTTAAAAACATGTAATGAAGGAGCCTCAACTGCTTCACTGGGCAGGGAATTCCATAGATTCACAACCCTTTGGGTGAAGAAGTTCCTCCTAAACTCAGTCCTAAATCTACCAGCCCTTATTTTGAGGCTATGTCCCCTAGTTCTGCTTTCACTCACCAGTGGAAACAACCTGCCCGCATCTATCCTATCTATTCCCTTCATAATTTTATATGTTTCTATAAGATCCCCCCCTCATCCTTCTAAATTCCAACGAGCACAGTCCCAGTCTACTCAACCTCTCCTCGTAATCCAACCCCTTCAACTCTGGGATTAACGTAGTGAATCTCCTCTGCACACCCTCCAACGCCAGTACGTCCTTTCTCAAGTAAGGAGACCAAAACTGAACACAATACTCCAGGTGTGGCCTCACTAACACCTTATACAATTGCAGCATAACCTCCTTAGTCTTAAACTCCATTCCTCCAGCAATGAAGGACAAAACTCCATTTGCCTTCTTAATCACCTGTTGCACCTGTAAACCAACTTTCTGTGACTCATGCACTAGCATACCCAGGTCTCTCTGCACAGCGGCATGCTTTAATATTTTATCATTTAAATAATAATCCCTTTTGCTGTTATTCCTACCAAAATGGATAACCTCACATACTTCCAGTATCCTCTGCACTTTTCGCTTTACCACTCATCTTAGTGTCATCTGCAAACTTGGACACATTGCCCTTGGTCCCCAACTCCAAATCATCTATGTAAATTGTGAACAATTGTGGGCCCAACACAGATCCCTGAGGGACACCACTAGCTACTGATCGCCAACCAGAGAAACACCCATTAATCCCCACTCTTTGCTTTCTATTAATTAACCAATCCTCTATCCATGCTACTACGTTACCATTAATGCCATGCATCTTTATCTTATGCAGCAACCTTTTGTGTGGCACCTCGTCAAAAGCTTTCTGGAAACTCAGATATACCGCATCCATTGGCTCCCCATTATCTACTGCACTGGTAATGTCCTCAAAAAATTCCACTAAATTAGTTAGGCACAACCTGCCCTTTATGAACCCATGCTGCGTCTGCCCAATGGGACAATTTCTATCCAGATGCCTCGCTATTTCTTCCTTGATGATAGATTCCAGCATCTTCCTTACTACCGAAGTTAAGCTCACTGGCCTATAATTTCCTGCTCTCTGCCTACCTCCTTTTTTAACAATGGTGTCACGTTTGCTAATTTCCAATCCACCGGGACCACCCCAGAGTCTAGTGAATTTCGGTAAATTATCACTAGTGCAGCTGCAATTTCCCTAGCCATCTCTTTTAGCACTCTGGGATGCATTCCATCAGGGCCAGGAGACTTGTCTACCTTTAGCCCCACTAGCTTGCCCATTACTACCTCCTTAGTGATAACAATTATCTGAAGGTCCTCACCTGTCATAGCCTCATTTCTATCAGTCGCTGGCATGTTATTTGTGTCTTCCACTGTGAAGACCGACCCAAAAAACCTGTTCAGTTCCTCAGCCATTTCCTCATTTCCCATTATTAAATCTCCCATCTCATCCTCTAAAGGACCAATATTTACCTTAGCCACTCTTTTTTGTTTTATATATTTTCAGAAACTTTTGCTATCTATTTTTATATTGTGAGCAAGTTTACTCTCAATCTATCTTACTCTTCTTTATAGCTTTTTTAGTAGCTTTCTGTTGCCCCCTAAAGATTTCTCAGTCCTGTAGTCTCCCAGCAATCTTTGCCACTTTATATGCTTTTTCCTTCAATTTGATACTCTCCCTTATTTCCTTCGATATCCACGGTCGATTTTCCCTCCTTCTACGTCCTTCCCTTTTGTTGGTATAAACCTTTGCTGAGTACTGTGAAAAATCGCTTGGAAGGTTCTCCACTGTTCCTCAACTGTTCCAGCATAAAGTCTTTGCTCCCAGTCTACTTTAGCTAGTTTTTCTCTCATCCCATTGTAATCTCCTTTGTTTAAGCACAAAACACGAGTATTTGATTTTACCTTCTCACCCTCCATCTGTATTTTAAATTCCACCATATTGTGATTGCTCCTTTCGAGGGGATCCCTAACTATGAGATTATTAATCAATCCTGCCTCATTACACAGGACAAGATCTAGGACCGCTTGTTCCCTCGTAGGTTCCATTACATACTGTTCTAGGAAACTATCGTGGATACATTCTATAAACTCCTCCTCAAGGCTGCCTTGACCGACCTGGTTAAACCAATCGACATGTAGATTAAAATCCCCCATGATAACTGCTGTACCATTTCTACATGCATCAGTTATTTCTTTGTTTATTGCCTATTACTATTTGGTGGCCGATAGACTACTCCTATCAGTGACTTTTTCGCCTTGCTATTCCTGATTTCTACCCAAATGGATTCAACCTTATCCTCCATAGATCCGATGTCATCCCTTAATATTGCCCGGATGTCATCCTTAAATAACAGAGCTACACCACCTCCCTTACCATCCACTCTGTCCTTCCGAATAGTCTGATACCCTCGGATATTTAACTCCCAGTCGTGACCATCCTTTAACCATGTTTCAGTAATGGCCACTAAATCATAGTCATTCACGATGATTTACGCCATCAACTCATTTACCTTATTCCGCAAACTACGAGCATTCAGGTAAAGTACACTTGTGTTGGCTTTTATACCTCTGTTTTGAATCTTAACACCTCGATCAGTAACCTCTCTCCAAGTTATTTTTCCTCTTAATTTTTCTCCTAATTTTCCTGCCGTGTCGCTTTCCATTTATGTTTTTGCTTCCCATTTTATTCCTTTTAGTATTACTGGGCCTATTCACTGAGCTCCCCTCAGTCACTGTACCTTGTACTGTCGCCCTTTTTGATTTTTGACTATGGCTTCTCTGCCTTGCACTTTCCCCTTACTTCCTTTTGCTTCTGTCCCTGTTTTACTACCTTTCAACTTCCTGCATCGTTCCCATTCCCCTGCCACATTAGTTTAAACTCTCTAACCAACCGCTCTAGCAAATAACCCCCCCCTAGGACATCAGTTCCAGTCCTGCCCAGGTGCAGACCGTCCAGTTTGTTGAGGTCCCACCTCCCCCAGAACCGGTCCCAATGCCCCAGGAATCTGAAACCCTCCCCCTGACACCATCCCTTCAGCCACGTATTCATATATCCTGTCATTTCTACTCTGACGAGCACATGGCACCAGTAGTAATCCTGAGATCTTCTCACCTGAGAATGGAACTCTCTCCATACATATGTTAAATTTTCCTGTGGGAGAATGAAAAATCTCTCCATTTATATCTTACCCATTCATCATCAGCAGCTCCTTCTCCTGGGGTGCTACCTTTGCCATCTTGCTCCTTTTTAGACTTTGCAGCAAATATGTTGTCAGTCCAAGAAGTTCCCATCTTCTCACCTCCTGCAAAGTTGCATTTAGTCACAGTTCCAGCATCCATTTTGGCCAGTGAAACTGAAACACAGAGCTGGCATTACTACGGCAAGAGCTGGCATTACTACGGCAAGAGCTGGCATTACTACGGCAAGAGCTGGCATTACTACGGCAAGAGCTGGCATTACTACGGCAAGACCTGGCATTACTACGGCAAGAGCTGGCATTACTACGGCAAGAGAATACTCAGGTTCAGTCGACCAGGCTAGATGGAATTGAGGTTCAAAAGGAGGAGGTGTTATCAATTTTGGAAAATGTCAAAATAGATAAGTCCCCTGGGCCAGATAGGATTTATCCAAGGATTCTCTGGGAAGCCAGGGAGGAGATTGCAGAGCCTTTGTCCTTGATCTTTATGTCGTCTTTGTCGACAGCAATAGTGCCGGAAGACTGGAGGATAGCAAATGTTGTCCCCTTGTTCAAGAAGGGGAGTAGAGACAACCCTGGTAATTATAGACCTGTGAGCCTCACTTCGGTTGTGGGTAAAATGTTGGAAAAGGTTAAAGAGATAGGGTTTATAATCATCTTGAAAAGAACAAGTTGATTAGCGATAGTCAACACGGTTTTGTCAAGGGTAGGTCATGCCTCACAAACCTTATTGAGTTTTTTCAGAAGGTGACCAAACAGGTGGATCAGGGTAAAGCTGTTGATGTGGTGTATATGGATTTCAGTAAGGCGTTTGATAAGGTTCCCCATGGTAGGCTATTGCAGAAAATAAGGAAGTATGGAATTGAAGGTGATTTAGCGGTTTGGATCAGTAATTGGCTAGCTGAAAGAAGACAGAGGGTGGTGGTTGATGGCAAATGTTCATCCTGGAGTTCAGTTACTAGTGGTGTACCGCAAGGATCTGTTTTGGGGCCACTGCTGTTTGTCATTTTTATAAATGACCTGGAAGAGGGTGTAGAAGGATGGGTTAGCAAATTTGCAGATGACACGAAGGTCGGTGGAGTTGTGGATAGTGCTGAAGGATGTTATAGGATACAGAGGGACATAGATAAGCTGCAGAGCTGGGCTGAGAGGTGGCAGATGGAGTTTAATGCGGTAAAGTGTGAGGTGGTTCACTTTGGAAGGAGTAACAGGAATGCAGAGTACTGAGCTAATGGCAAGATTCTTGGTAGTGTAGATGAACAGAGATCTCGGCATCCAGGTACATAAATCCCTGAAAGTTGCCACCCAGGTTAATAGGGCTGTTAAGAAGGCATATGGTGACTTCCGGTGGCGGCGATGTCCGAGTGAGCCGTACATTCGGTGGGCTCTCACTCCGGCGGGCCTGAACAGCTGATTCCCCGCGATAGCGGGACCACGGGGGCGGCAGAAAGGCTGCCGTGAAAGAAGAGGAGAGCGGGCTGCAGAAGATGGAAGTGTGGAAGGCCAGCAGGTGAGGAAGAAAGAGAGAGAGACGGAGGCAAGGATGAAGCTGACCTGAAGGGAAAGATGGTGGACCCACGGACCTTCCTTCCTCCAGGACAAAGGGAAAAAAAAGTTTGGAGTTGCTGAGGAGGGACAGCTTGGACCCACTTCAGATGCCCAGGAGGTAAAATTTAAGGAGCTGGGCGAAGGAAAGCGGCAGCGAAGGCGCTGAGGAGCGGGCTGCGGCACATGGAACAGCGGGATTCCAGAAGGCAGAAGAAGAAGGAGAAAAAGGGACAGAGACAAGGACCTGAAGGAAATTACCTGGGACCTAAGATGGCGGACACACGGACCCCGGACTCAGCAATCCAGTTGGCGCTGGATAACATGCTCCAGGTAATGAAGTCCAGTTTTGAAGCGCTGAAGCGGGACAGCTTGGACCCAATCCAGAAAGCGGTGGATCAGCTGAACCAGAGGATGGACGCCCAGGATGTTAAAGTTAAGGAGCTGGGAGAGGCGGTGGAGGAGCAGGCGGATGCGCAAACGGTTGCAGCGCTAGAAGTGGACGGCCTGAAAGAGCGGCAGAGAAGAGGTTAAGAGGTGACTTAATAGAGGCATACAAAATGATCAGAGGGTTAGATAGGGTGGACAGCGAGAGCCTTCTCCCGCGGATGGGGGTGGCTAGCACGAGGGGACATAGCCTTAAATTGAGGGGTAATAGATATAGGTCAGAGGTCAGAGGTGGGTTTTTTACGCAAAGAGTGGTGAGGCCGTGGAATGCTCTACCTGCAACAGTAGTGAACTCGCCAACATTGAGAGCATTTAAAAGTTTATTGGATAAGCATATGGATGATAATGGCATAGTGTAGGTTAGATGGCCTTTAGATTTTTTCCATGTCGGTGCAACATCGAGGGCCGAAGGGCCTGTACTGCGCTGTATCGTTCTATGTTCTAAGACTGCTGGACAGAGTGGAGGAGCTGGAGAATAGAGTCCGCAGGAACAATCTGAGGATGGTCGGCCTCCCGGAGGGAGCTGAGGGAGCTGATGCCGCAGCGTTTGTAGCAGACCTGCTGAAGCAGCTGATGGGGGCCGAAGCCTTTCCGCGACCGCTGGAGCTGGAGGGGGCACACAGAGTGCAGGCAAGGCAGGGGCGGCCGGGCGGACCCCCCCGCCCGATGGTGATTAGGTTCCACAGGTTCGTGGACAAGGAGCGGGTGCTGCAGTGGGCAAAGAGTGCCAGGAGCAGCACGTGGAACAACAGTGTTCTTCGCATTTACCAGGACCTAAGCCAGGAGGTGGCTCGGCGGCGAGCAGCCTTTAAGAATGTCAAGGAGGTGCTGTTCAGGAAGCACGTGAAGTTTGGTCTGCTGTTCCCAGCTCGGCTATGGGTCACGCACCAGGGTCAACACCACTACTTCTCCGAGCCCGAAGAAGCGATGGATTTTGTGAGGGACCTGGGGCTGGTCCAGTTTGAGGAGCTTGGAGGAGAAATTTGGGCTGGTAAGGGGAAATGATTTTAGATACCTACAGTTGCGGGACTTTGTTCGTAGACAGGTCCCATCTTTCCCGCGCCTCCCGCCAATGGGGATCCTAGACAGAATAGTCTCTGGGAGGGATGAAGGGGAGGGTAGAGTCTCGGATATTTATAAGGTGCTCATGAGGGAGGAAGGGTCCCAGACAGAGGAACTGAAACTTAAATGGGAGGAGGAGCTAGGCGGGGAAATGGAGGATGGGCTGTGGGGAGAGGCCCTGAGTAGGGTAAACTCGACCGCGACATGTGCAAGGCTCGGCCTGATTCAGTTTAAGGTCGTTCACCGGGCCCATATGACGGTGGCTCGGATGAGCAAATTTTTCGGGAGAGAGGACAAATGCGCTAGGTGCGCGGGAGGACCAGCGAACCATGTTCACATGTTTTGGGCATGCCCTGAGCTGAGGGGGTACTGGGAGGGATTTGCGGGGGTCATGTCCCAGGTGCTAAAAACAAGGGTGGTGATGAGTCCAGGGGTGGCAATTTTTGGGGTTTCGGAAGACCCGGGCGTCCAGGGGGAGAAAGAGGCCGATATTTTGGCCTTTGCTTCCCTGATAGCCCGGCGACGAATATTATTGGCGTGGAGGGACTCAAAGCCCCCGAAGACTGAGTGGTGGCTTGCGGACATGTCGAGTTTCCGGGGGATGAAAAAAATTAAGTTCGTCTTGAGGGGATCTGTGCAGGGGTTCACCCGGAGGTGGCAACCATTTATTGACTTCTTTGCGGGAGAGTGAGCGTCGGCAGGGGGGTGGGGGGAGGGGGTAGAGTAGAATAGGAGGGAAAATATGGCGGGTAGTACCGGTGGGAGGAGAGCGAGCTTGTGCAATATGTTATGGTGGAAGTATTGAAAGTACGTGGATGTTTGCACATTTTTGCCTTTTTTGCTTCCTTTCTGATGATGTCTGTAACTGTTTATAAAGCCAAAAACTACCTCAATAAAATTGTTTATTAAAAAAAAAAAGAAGGCATATGGTGTGCTAGCCTTTATCAGTAGGGGGATTGAGTTTCGGAGCCACAAGGTCATGCTGCAGCTGTACATAACTCTGGTGCGCCCGCTCCTGGAGTACTGCGTGCAGTTCTGGTCACCACATTATAGGAAGGACGTGGAAGCTTTGGAAAGGGTTCAGAGGAGATTTACTAGGATGTTGCCTGGTATGGAGGGAAGGTCTTACGAGGAAAGGCTCAGGGACTTGAGGTTGTTTTCGTTAGAGAGGAGAAGGCTGAGAGGTGACTTAATAGAGACATATAAGATAGTCAGAGGGTTAGATAGGGTGGACAGTGAGAGTCTTTTTCCTCGGATGGTGATGACCAACACGAGGGGACATAGCTTTAAATTGAGGGGAGGTAGATATAAGACAGATGTCAGAGGCAGTTTCTTTACTCAGAGAGTAGTAGGGGCATGGAACGCCCTGCCTGCAACAGTAGTAGACTCGCCAACTTTAAGGGCATTTAAGTGGTCACTGGATAGACACATGGATGAAAATGGAATAGTGTAGGTCAGATAGGCTTCAGATGGTTTCACAGGTCGGCGCAATATCGAGGGCCGAAGGGCCCGTACTGCGCTGTAGTGTTCTATGTACTACGGCAAGAGCTGGTATTACTGAGGCAGGAATCAGTGCTGGGACCTTTGCTGTTCGTAGTATATATAAATGATTTGGAGGAAAATGCAACTGGTCTGATTAGTAAGTTTGCAGACGACACAAAGGTTGGTGGAATTGCGGATAGCAATGAGGACTGTCAGAGGATACAGCAGGATTTAGGTCATTTGGAGACTTGGGCGGACAGATGGCAGATGGAGTTTAATCTGGACAAATGTGGTAATGCATTTTCGATGGTCTAATGTAGGTAGGATATATACAGTGAATGGTAGAACCCTCAAGAGTATTGACAGTCAGAGGGATCTAGGTGTACAGGTCCACAGGTCACTGAAAGGGGCAACACAGGTGGAGAAGGTAGTCAAGAAGGCATATGGCATGCTTGCCTTCATTGGCCGGGGCATTGAGTATAAAAATTGGCAAGTCATGTTGCAGCTGTATAGAACCTTAGTTAGGCCACACTTGGAGTATAGTGTTCAATTCTGGTCGCCACACTACCAGAAGGATGTGGAGGCTTTAGAGATGGTGCAGAAGAGATTTACCAGGATGTTGCCTGGTATGGAGGGCATTAGCTATGAGGAGAGGTTGAATAAACTCGGTTTGTTCTCACTGGAACGACGGAGGTTGAGGGACAACCTGATAGAGGTCTACAAAATTATGAGTGGCATAGACAGGGTGGATAGTCAGAGGCTTTTCCCCAGGGTAGAGGGGTCAATTACTCGGCAGCATTGGTTTAAGGAGCGAGAGGCAAGGTTTAGAGGAGATGTACGAGTTTTTTTTACACAGAGGGTAGTGGGTGTCTGGAACTCGCTGCCGGAGGAAGTGGTGGAAGCAGGGACGATAGTGACATTTCAGGGGCATCTTGACAAATACATGAATAGGATGGGAAGAGAAGGATACGGACCACAGAAGTGTAGAAAATTTTAGTTTAGACGGGCAGCATGGTCGGCACAGGCTTGGAGGGCTGAAGGGCCTGTTCCTGTGCTGCACTTTTCTTTGTTCTTTGTTCAAGAGCTGGCATTACTACGGCAAGAGCTGGCGTTACTAAGTTTATGCAGTGATCACTCACTGACCCTCATAATCAGTGACCCATCAGTTAAAGACACAAGAACACTGGATTATTCCTCAGGCTTGATGACAGCTTGATGTTTCTGTATCCCAGCAAGTGTTAGCTGTTCTCCAATCCGCAGCACACTCCTCTCTGAATCATAAGGTTCTTAGTTCAAGTCCCACTGGGATTAACAAACAAAACTCAATGCTGACACTGCAGTGCGGTACTGAGGGAGTGCTGCACTGTATTCACACTACAGTGCGGTACTGAGGGAGTGCAGCACTGTCCTCTCACTGCAGTGCGGTACTGAGGGAGTGCTGCACTGTCTTCACACTGACACTGCAGTGCGGTACTGAGGGAGTGCTGCACTGTCTACACACTGCAGTGCGGTACTGAGGGAGTGCAACACTGTCCTCACACTGCAGTGCGGTACTGAGGGAGTGCTGCACTGTCTTCACACTGACACTGCTGTGTGGTACTGAGGGAGTGCTGCACTGTCTACACACTGACACTGCAGTGTGGTACTGAGGGAATGCTGCACTGTCTACACACTGCAGTGCGGTACTGAGGGAGTACTGCACTGTCTTCACACTGCAGTGCGGTACTGAGGGAGTGCTGCACTGTCTTCACACTGACACTGCAGTGTGGTACTGAGGGAGTGCTGCACTGTCTTCACACTGCAGTGCGGTACTGAGGGAGTGCTGCACTGTCCTCTCACTGCAGTGCGGTACTGAGGGAGTGCTGCACTGTCTACACACTGCAGTGTGGTACTGAGGGAGTGCTGCACTGTCTTCACACTGCAGTGTGGTACTGAGGGAGTGCTGCACTGTCTTCACACTGACACTACAGTGCGGTACTGAGGGAGTGCAACACTGTCTACACACTGCAGTGCGGTACTGAGGGAGTGCTGCACTGTCTACACACTGACACTGCTGTGTGGTACTGAGGGAGTGCTGCACTGTCTACACACTGCAGTGCGGTACTGAGGGAGTGCTGCACTGTCTTCACACTGCAGTGCGGTACTGAGGGAGTGCTGCACTGTCTACACACTGACACTGCAGTGTGGTACTGAGGGAATGCTGCACTGTCTACACACTGCAGTGCGGTACTGAGGGAGTACTGCACTGTCTTCACACTGCAGTGCGGTACTGAGGGAGTGCTGCACTGTCTTCACACTGACACTGCAGTGTGGTACTGAGGGAGTGCTGCACTGTCTTCACACTGACACTGCAGTGCGGTACTGAGGGAGTGCTGCACTGTCTTCACACTGCAGTGCGGTACTGAGGGAGTGCTGCACTGTCCTCTCACTGCAGTGCGGTACTGAGGGAGTGCTGCACTGTCTACACACTGCAGTGTGGTACTGAGGGAGTGCTGCACTGTCTTCACACTGCAGTGTGGTACTGAGGGAGTGCTGCACTGTCTTCACACTGCAGTGTGGTACTGAGGGAGTGCTGCACTGTCTTCACACTGCAGTGTGGTACTGAGGGAGTGCTGCACTGTCTACACACTGACACTGCAGTGCGGTACTGAGGGAGTGCTGCACTGTCTACACACTGCAGTGCGGTACTGAGGGAGTGCTGCACTGTCTACACACTGACACTGCTGTGTGGTACTGAGGGAGTGCTGCACTGTCTACACACTGACACTGCAGTGCGGTACTGAGGGAATGCTGCACTGTCTACACACTGCAGTGCGGTACTGAGGGAGTACTGCACTGTCTTCACACTGCAGTGCGGTACTGAGGGAGTGCTGCACTGTCTTCACACTGACACTGCAGTGTGGTACTGAGGGAGTGCTGCACTGTCTACACACTGCAGTGTGGTACTGAGGGAGTGCTGCACTGTCTTCACACTGCAGTGTGGTACTGAGGGAGTGCTGCACTGTCTTCACACTGACACTACAGTGCGGTACTGAGGGAGTGCTGCACTGTCTACACACTGACACTGCAGTGCGGTACTGAGGGAGTGCTGCACTGTCTACACACTGACACTGCAGTGTGGTACTGAGGGAGTGCTGCACTGTCTTCACACTGCAGTGTGGTGCTGAGGGAGTGCTGCACTGTCTTCACACTGCAGTGCGGTACTGAGGGAGTGCTGCACTGTCCTCTCACTGCAGTGCGGTACTGAGGGAGTGCTGCACTGTCTTCACACTGCAGTGTTGTACTGAGGGAGTGCTGCACTGTCTTCACACTGACACTGCAGTGTGGTACTGAGGGAGTGCTGCACTGTCTTCACACTGACACTACAGTGCGGTACTGAGGGAGTGCTGCACTGTCTACACACTGACACTGCAGTGTGGTACTGAGGGAGTGCTGCACTGTCTACACACTGCAGTGTGGTACTGAGGGAGTGCTGCACTGTCCTCTCACTGCAGTGCGGTACTGAGGGAGTGCTGCACTGTCTTCACACTGCAGTGTTGTACTGAGGGAGTGCTGCACTGTCTTCACACTGACACTGCAGTGTGGTACTGAGGGAGTGCTGCACTGTCTTCACACTACAGTGCGGTACTGAGGGAGTGCTGCACTGTCTTCACACTGACACTGCAGTGCGGTACTGAGGGAGTGCTGCACTGTCTTCACACTGCAGTGCGGTACTGAGGGAGTGCTGCACTGTCTACACACTGCAGTGCGGTACTGAGGGAGTGCTGCACTGTCTTCACACTGACACTGCAGTGTGGTACTGAGGGAGTGCTGCACTGTCTTCACACTGCAGTGCGGTACTGAGGGAGTGCTGCACTGTCTACACACTGCAGTGCGGTACTGAGGGAGTGCTGCACTGTCTTCACACTGCAGTGCGGTACTGAGGGAGTGCTGCACTGTCTTCACACTGCAGTGCGGTACTGAGGGAGTGCTGCACTGTCTACACACTGCAGTGCGGTACTGAGGGAGTGCTGCACTGTCTTCACACTGACACTGCAGTGTGGTACTGAGGGAGTGCTGCACTGTCTTCACACTGCAGTGCGGTACTGAGGGAGTGCTGCACTGTCTTCACACTGCAGTGCGGTACTGAGGGAGTGCAGCACTGTCTTCACACTGACACTGCAGTGTGGTACTGAGGGAGTGCTGCACTGTCTTCACACTGCAGTGCGGTACTGAGGGAGTGCTGCACTGTCTTCACACTGACACTGCAGTGTGGTACTGAGGGAGTGCTGCACTGTCTTCACACTGCAGTGTGGTACTGAGGGAGTGCTGCACTGTCTTCACACTGCAGTGCGGTACTGAGGGAGTGCTGCACTGTCTTCACACTGACACTGCAGTGTGGTACTGAGGGAGTGCTGCACTGTCTTCACACTGCAGTGCGGTACTGAGGGAGTGCTGCACTGTCTTCACACTGACACTGCAGTACTGAGGGAGTGCTGCACTGTCTTCACACTGCAGTGCGGTACTGAGGGAGTGCTGCACTGTCTTCACACTGCAGTGCGGTACTGAGGGAGTGCTGCACTGTCTTCACACTGCAGTGCGGTACTGAGGGAGTGCTGCACTGTCTTCACACTGACACTGCAGTGTGGTACTGAGGGAGTGCTGCACTGTCTACACACTGCAGTGCGGTACTGAGGGAGTGCTGCACTGTCTTCACACTGCAGTGCGGTACTGAGGGAGTGCTGCACTGTCTACACACTGCAGTGTGGTACTGAGGGAGTGCTGCACTGTCTTCACACTGCAGTGTGGTACTGAGGGAGTGCTGCACTGTATTCACACTACAGTGCGGTACTGAGGGAGTGCAGCACTGTCTTCACACTGACACTGCAGTGTGGTACTGAGGGAGTGCTGCACTGTCTACACACTGCAGTGCGGTACTGAGGGAGTGCTGCACTGTCTACACACTACAGTACGGTACTGAGGGAGTGCTGCACTGTCTACACACTGCTGTGCGGAACTGAGGGAGTGCTGCACTGTCTACACACTACAGTACGGTACTGAGGGAGTGCTGCACTGTCTTCACACTGACACTGCAGTGCGGTACTGAGGGAGTGCTGCACTGTCTACACACTGCAGTGTGGTGCTGAGGGAGTGCTGCACTGTCTTCACACTGCTGTGCGGAACTGAGGGAGTGCTGCACTGTCTTCACACTACAGTACGGTACTGAGGGAGTGCTGCACTGTCTTCACACTACAGTACGGTACTGAGGGAGTGCTGCACTGTCTACACACTGCTGTGCGGAACTGAGGGAGTGCTGCACTGTCTACACACTACAGTGTGGTACTGAGGGAGTGCTGCACTGTCTTCACATGATGTGGGGATGCCGGCGTTGGACTGGGGTGAGCACAGTAAGACGTCTTACAACACCAGGTTAAAGTCCTACATGTTTGTTTCAAACACGTAGGGGTGGTAGATATAAGACAGATGTCAGAGGCAGTTTCTTTATTCAGAGAGTAGTAGGGGTGTGGAATGCCCTTCCTGCAACAGTAGTAGACTCGCCAACTTTAAGGGCATTTAAGTGGTCACTGGATAGACATATGGATGAAAATGGAATAGTGTAGGTCAGATAGGCTTCAGATGGTTTCACAGGTCGGCGCAACATCGAAGGCCGAAGGGCCTGTACTGCGCTGTAATGTTCTATGTTCTATTAGCTTTCGGAGCACTGCTCCTTCCTCAGGTGACAGGTCATTCAATGAGTGGTCGCTTCCACTTAAATTAGTGAGCCGAATGTACAGAATTGAGATATAATTTGTTGTAGTAATATTATTAAAAACCCTGGTTCAAATCCATACAGCAGTATGTCGTCTAAAGCTGTGATTAAGGGTTCGTAAAGATTTTAACCATTTACTTGTTTACAGAGAGATGGCTAATGGAATATTGTTTGTGTTTAGGAGGTTCCCTGGGGTGTAGATCATTGCTTATGAAGATTGAGCTTTGTCCTCGCTAAGCAGGTCGTTGGACAGCTTAGTAGGAGGGGCGACAAGGTGGCGCAGTGGTTAGCACTGCTGCCTCACCGCGCCGAGGATCCGGGTTCAATCCCAGCTCTGGGTCACTGTCCGTGTGGAGTTTGCGCATTCTCCTTGGGGAAGAGCGAGCTGTTCGTTGTACAGCCAGGGGACCAGGAGGGGGGGATTGGTAGGCTCCCACTAAAAAGGGCGGCAAGGAGCTTCAGGTACTTGGGGGTCCAGGTGGCCAGGAGCTGGGGGGCCTTGCACAAGCTTAACCTCACGAGGCTGGTGGAGCAGATGGAGGAGGAGTTCAAGAGATGGGACATGTTGCCGCTGTCTCTGGCGGGTAGGGTGCAGTCAGTCAAGATGACGGTGCTCCAGAGATTTCTGTTCCTGTTCCAGTGCCTCCCCATCCTTATCTCGAAGGCCTTTTTCAGGCAGGTTAACAGGAGCATTACGGGGTTTGTGTGGGCGCACGGGACCCCGAGGGTGAGAAGGGTGTTCTTGGAGCGGGACAGGGATAGGGGGGGACTGGTGCTGCCCAACCTCTGTGGGTATTATTGGGCTGCCAACCCAGCAATGGTGCGTAAGTGGGTAATGGACAGGGAAGGGGCAGCATGGAAGAGGATGGAGAGGGCGTCCTGTGTGGGCACGAGCCTGGAGGCGCTGGTAACGGCGCCGCTGCCGCTCCCTCCAACGAGGTATACCACGAGCCCGGTGGTGGCGGCTACCCTCAAAATTTGGGGGCAATGGAGGCGGCACAGGGGGGAGGTGGGGGCCTCGATACGGGGAAACCACCGGTTTTTCGCGGGGAGAATTGATGGAGGGTTCCTCAGTTGGCACATGGCAGGTGTTAGGAGGTTGAGGGACCTGTTTGTAGACGGGAAGTTTGCGAGCCTGGGTGAGCTAGAAGGGAGTTTCGGGCTCCCCCCCAGGGAACACCTTTAGGTACATGCAGGTAAGGGCGTTTGTCAGGCGGCAGGTGGCAGAGTTCCCTCTGCTGCCGCCACGTGGGGTTCAGGACAGGGTGCTCTCGGGGGTGTGGGTTGGAGGGGGGAGGATCTCGGACATATACCGGGTGATGCAGGAGGTAGACGAGGCCTCGGTGGAGGAGCTGAAGGGTAAATGGGAGGAGGAGCTGAATGAGGAGATTGAGGAGGGGACGTGGGCGGACGCCCTAGGAAGGGTGAATTCCTCCTCTTCTTGTGTGAGGCTTAGCCTCATACAGTTCAAGGTGCTGCATTGGGCTCACATGACCGGGACTAGGATGAGCCGGTTCTTCGGGAGCGAGGACAGGTGTACTAGGTGCTCAGGGAGCCCAGCAAACCATGCCCATATGGTCTGGGCATGGCCAGTGGTGGGGGAACTCTGGAAGGGGGTAGCAAGAACGGTGTCGAGGGTGGTAGGATCCAGGGTCAAACCGGGCTCGAGGCTCGCAATATTTGGGATTGCTGAGGAGCCGGGAGCGCAGGAGGCGAAAGAGGCTGGCATTCTGGCCTTTGCGTCCCCAGTAGCCCGGCGTAGGATTTTGCTTCAGTGGAAGGATGCGAGGCCCCCCAAGCGTGGAGGCCTGGGTCAACGATATGGCGGGGTTTATTAAATTGCAGAGGGTGAAATTTGCCCTGAGGGGATCAGTGCAGGGGTTCTTCAGGAGGTGGCAGCCTTTCCTGGACTTCCTGGCAGAACGGTAGAAAAAGGCCAGCAGCAGGAACCCGGGGGGGTGGGGGGGGGGGGGGGGGGGGGGGGGGTCCCTTTGTTATGGGCTGAAGGGACGTGTATATTTATTCTTTGCTAATGTTGGACGTTAATTTATTTCTTCTTTTTGTATACCGGGGGCGGGGGGGGGGGGGGGGGGGGGGGTTGTTCTTTCTGTTCTTAGTATTTTCTGTTATTGATATTGTGAAAATCTGATCTAACATTTTCTTTTCTTTAAAAAGAGTTTGCGAATTCTCCCCATGTTTACGTGGGTCTCACGCTCACAACCCAAAGATGTGCAGGGTAGGTGGATTGGCCGCGCTAAATAGCCCCTTAATTGGAAACAAAAATTAATTGGATACTCTAAAATTTTTTTTTTTTTTTAAAAGCTTAGCGGGAGGAGACTGGAGAAGGCCTCATCCAGCAGAGGGCAGCAGAGCAGAGCTACTGATCAGCTGTTCCGGGGAGATTTGCATACGTGCAGTGCGGTCAGCCTAAGTTGAAGGTGGTTTGTGGAGGGGCTGTTGTCAAGTGACAGTTAAACCCGAAACACTTCTCCTCTAACCAACCCCCCCACCCCACGGTGGTTGGGAAGCGGGAGCAGGGGCCTGTCGTGAAGGTGAGTGAGTGTCTTTAAATTTGCTTACCTTTCAGCGGGAGCAGGGTTTGAGGTAATATCAGGTAAGCTCTTCCTTTCTTTTTCTTTTTCTTGTTTTTTTTTAAATCTAGAGGTGATGTCAGGGAAGGCAGTACAATGCTCCTCCTGCAGAATGTTTGAGGTGAGGGACGCTGTCAGTGTCCCTGCTGATTCCATCTGTGGGAAGTGCACCCAACTCCAGCTCCTCAAAAACCGTGTTAGGGACCTGGAGCTTGAGCTGGATGAACTTCGGATCATTCGGGAGGCAGAGGGGGTCATAGATAGGAGCTTCAGGGAAGTAGTTACACCAAAGACTGGAGATAGATGGGTAACTGTAAGAGGGACTGGGAAGAAGCAGTCAGTGCAGGGACCCCCTGCGGTCGTTCCCCTGAGTAACAAGTATACCGCTTTGGATACTTGTGGGGGGGACGACTTACCAGGGGTAAGCCATGGGGTACGGGCCTCTGGCACGGAGTCTGTCCCTGTTGCTCAGAAGGGAAGGGGGGAAAGGAGTAGAACATTAGTAATTGGGGACTCAATAGTCAGGGGCACAGATAGGAGATTCTGTGGGAGCGAGAGAGACTCACGTTTGGTATGTTGCCTCCCAGGTGCAAGGGTACGTGATATCTCGGATCGTGTTTTCCGGGTCCTTAAGGGGGAGGGGGAGCAGCCCCAAGTCGTAGTCCACATTGGCACTAACGACATAGGTAGGAAAGGGGACAAGGATGTCAGGCAGGCATTTAGGGAGCTAGGATGGAAGCTCAGAGCGAGAACAAACAGAGTTGTTATCTCTGGGTTGTTGCCCGTGCCACGTGATACTGAGATGAGGAATAGGGAGAGAGAGCAATTAAACACGTGGCTACAGGGATGGTGCAGGCGGGAGGGATTCAGATTTCTGGATAACTGGGGCTCTTTCTGGGGAAGGTGGGACCTCTATAGACAGGACGGTCTACATCTGAACCTGAAGGGCACCAATATCCTGGGGGGGGAGATTTGTTAGTGCTCTTTGGGGGGGTTTAAACTAATTCAGCAGGGGCATGGGAACCTGGATTGTAGTTTTAGGGTACGGGAGATTGAGAGTATAGAGGTCAGGAGCACAGATTTGACTTCGCAGGAGGGTGCCAGTGTTCAGGTAGGTGGTTTGAAGTGTGTCTACTTCAATGCCAGGAGTATACGAAATAAGGTAGGGGAACTGGCAGCATGGGTTGGTACCTGGGACTTCGATGTTGTGGCCATTTCAGAGACATGGATAGAGCAGGGACAGGAATGGTTGTTGCAGGTTCCGGGGTTTAGGTGTTTTAGTAAGCTCAGAGAAGGGGGCAAAAGAGGGGGAGGTGTGGCGCTGCTAGTCAAGGACAGTATTACGGTGGCGGAAAGGATGCTAGATGGGAACTCTTCTTCCGAGGTAGTATGGGCTGAGGTTAGAAACAGGAAAGGAGAGGTCACCCTGTTGGGAGTTTTCTATAGGCCACCTAATAGTTCTAGGGATGTAGAGGAAAGGATGGCGAAGATGATTCTGGAAAAGAGCGAAAGTAACAGGGTAGTTGTTATGGGAGACTTTAACTTTCCAAATATTGACTGGAAAAGATATAGTTCGAGTACATTAGATGGGTCATTCTTTGTACAATGTGTGCAGGAGGGTTTCCTGACACAATATGTTGACAGGCCAACAAGAGGCGAGGCCACATTGGATTTGGTTTTGGGTAATGAACCAGGCCAGGTGTTAGATCTGGAGGTAGGTGAGCACTTTGGAAACAGTGACCACAATTCGGTGACCTTTACGTTAGTGATGGAAAGGGATAAGTATACCCCGCAGGGCAAGAGTTATAGCTGGGGGAAGGGCAATTATAATGCCATTAGACATGACTTAGGATGTGTAGGTTGGAGAAGTAGGCTGCAAGGGTTGGGCACACTGGATATGTGGAGCTTGTTCAAGGAACAGCTATTGCATGTTCTTGATAAGTACGTACCAGTCAGGCAGGGAGGAAGGGGTCAAGCGAGGGAACCGTGGTTTACCAAAGAAGTGGAATCTCTTGTTAAGAGGAAGAAGGAGGCCTATGTGAAGATGAGGCGTGAAGTTTCAGTTGGGGCGCTTGATAGTTACAAGGAAGCGAGGAAGGATCTAAAGAGAGAGCTGAGACGAGCAAGGAGGGGACATGAGAAGTCTTTGGCAGGTAGGATCAAGGAAAACCCAAAAGCTTTCTATAGGTATGTCAGGAATAAAAGAATGACTAGGGTAAGAGTAGGGCCAGTCAAGGACAGTGGTGGGAAGATGTGTGTGGAGGCTGAGGAGATAAGCGAGATACTAAATGAATACTTTTCGTCAGTATTCACTCAAGAAAAAGATAATATTGTGGAGGAGAATGCTGAGACCCAGGCTATTAGAATAGATGGCATTGAGGTGCGTAGGGAAGAAGTGTTGGCAATTCTGGACAAGGTGAAAATAGGTAAGTCCCCGGGGCCTGATGGGATTTATCCTAGGATTCTCTGGGAAGCCAGGGAAGAGATTACTGAGCCTTTGGCTTTGATTTTTAGGTCATCATTGGCTACAGGAATAGTGCCAGAGGACTGGAGGATAGCAAATGTGGTCCCTTTGTTCAAGAAGGGGAGTAGAGATAACCCCGGTAACTGTAGGCCGGTGAGCCTAACGTCTGTGGTGGGTAAAGTCTTGGAGAGGATTATAAAAGATACGATTTATAATCATCTAGATAGGAATAATATGATTAGGGATAGTCAGCATGGTTTTGTGAAGGGTAGGTCATGCCTCACAAACCTTATCGAGTTCTTTGAGAAGGTGACTGAACAGGTAGACGAGGGTAGAGCAGTTGATGTGGTGTATATGGATTTCAGTAAAGCGTTTGATAAGGTTCCCCACGGTCGTCTATTGCAGAAAATACGGAGGCTGGGGATTGAGGGTGATTTAGAGATGTGGATCAGAAATTGGCTAGTTGAAAGAAGACAGAGAGTGGTAGTTGATGGGAAATGTTCAGAATGGAGTTCAGTTACGAGTGGCGTACCACAAGGATCTGTTCTGGGGCCGTTGCTGTTTGTCATTTTTATAAATGACCTAGAGGAGGGCGCAGAAGGATGGGCAAGTAAATTTGCAGACGACACTAAAGTCGGTGGAGTTGTAGACAGTGCGGAAGGATGTTGCAGGTTACAGAGGGACATAGATAAGCTGCAGAGCTGGGCTGAGAGGTGGCAAATGGAGTTTAATGTGGAGAAGTGTGAGGTGATTCACTTTGGAAAGAATAACAGGAATGCGGAATATTTGGCTAATGGTAAAATTCTTGGTAGTGTGGATGAGCAGAGGGATCTCGGTGTCCATGTACATAGATCCCTGAAAGTTGCCACCCAGGTTGATAAGGTTGTGAAGAAGGCCTATGGTGTGTTGGCCTTTATTGGTAGAGGGATTGAGTTCCGGAGCCATGAGGTCATGTTGCAGTTGTACAAAACTCTAGTACGGCCGCATTTGGAGTATTGCATACAGTTCTGGTCGCCTCATTATAGGAAGGACGTGGAAGCTTTGGAACGGGTGCAGAGGAGATTTACCAGGATGTTGCCTGGTATGGAGGGAAAATCTTATGAGGAAAGGCTGATGGACTGGAGGTTGTTTTCGTTAGAGAGAAGGTTAAGAGGTGACTTAATAGAAGCATACAAACTGATCAGAGGGTTAGATAGGGTGGACAGCGAGAGCCTTCTCCCGCGGATGGAGGTGGCTAGCACGAGGGGACATAGCCTTAAATTGAGGGGTAATAGATATAGGACAGAGGTCAGAGGTGGGTTTTTTACGCAAAGAGTGGTGAGGCCGTGGAATGCCCTACCTGCAACAGTAGTGAACTCGCCAACATTGAGGGCATTTAAAAGTTTATTGGATAAGCATATGGATGATAAGGGCATAGTGTAGGTTAGATGGCCTTAGTTTTTTTCCATGTCGGTGCAACATCGAGGGCCGAAGGGCCTGTACTGCGCTGTATCGTTCTATGTTCTATGTTATGCTTGGGATACAGTTGATGTCATTTATGGGAGGAGCCAGGTCTGTCTGTAGTTTTGCAGTTTGCCATAGGATTTTAGTCTGACAAAACAGAAGGATTTTCAGGTTGTTCCTGAAACGGTCTCTCTACAAAGGTCTGCACAGAGAAACAAGTAACCCTGATTGTTAATGTTATTTATGTGGCATTGAACAGTATTGGGTTGCTTATTTGGCAAGTACAGTGGCAGGTGTAGATAGTGAATTAAAGATTTTTCCTCCATTTTATTTAATTTAAGAAGTGTTTTGATTGTTAACTGGAAAGCTATTACTGTGTTGTTGATGTGAGTGATTTTGTGTTTAAATTAAAGTTTATATGAATATGAAAGACACCTGTTGGTTAAATCTCTCCTGTGGTTCAGTAGTCTTCCTTCACAGTCTTGCGATTATGATCCCTGACCCGACCCCAACAGTGGCTGGGGTACCGGACAGAAACCCCAATATTTTAATTAATTTGTACGACTGTGACAAAAGGATACTTTGCTCCAGGAGTGATTCCACCCACTAATCGAGATATGGCATATTAAAACAACTTTATAGCTCACAAAGTATTACTAACTTTATCATAAAGACAACTAGCTTTCAATTACCAGTTAAACAATGCTTAACAATACAATGAAACAATCCTAACTGCTATCTTTATCTCCACTCAAAGAAAATCCACCTCGGGTCAAAATCCACATTTAAATAGTTGGGGAGACTCAAGAATACTTGCTGTGGACAGATGTCTTGGATAAACCACTATGACAAAGACAGATCCTTCAGGAATCAGCTGCAGATTCTTGCCTGTCTCATCTTAGTGTTTAAACTGTTTGCCTCTGAAATTGCTTCAATCTTGTTCACAGGCAAATCTAACCTCTCTGTGTTGACAGCAGATGCTTCTTATGTGTCCACATCCCAATCTAAAACTGAATCTCAAAACTCAACACCTGACATCTTCCTCACTTGTTCCTCCCAACAGAAGCAAACAATATCCATAGCTTGAATGAATTATGATCCCACTTCTATGATGCTTTAATTGTACTTGTCTCCAAAAGTGTCCACTGCCTTTCAAACCAGGATATTTATGAACGTGACTGCAGCAGTTAAACACAAGGCCAGGCGTTTATCCCTTACTGCACCAAACACACAACATCTCTGAAATTCCTCCATTCATCACACTTCCCAATTGCAAATTATTGCCGTACGCACAGTCCTAACATTAGGAATGATGAGAAAGCCTAAATTGTCACAACAATGAGGATACCAGTTTATTCAGATTCAGTTTAACGGAGAATGTAGGAATTTCAGATATATACTATAATATATACCGGTACCCCAGCCACTGTTGGGGTCGGGTCAGGGATCATAATCGCAAGACTGTGAAGAAAGACTACTGAACCACAGGAGAGATTTGACTAATAGGTATATTTTATGTTCACACAAACTTTAATATATACCAGGGGCTGGTTTAGCACAGGGCTAAATCACTGGCTTTGAAAGCAGACCAAGGCAGGCCAGCAGCACGGTTCAATTCCCGTACCAGCCTCCCCGAACAGGCGCCGGAATGTGGCGACTAGGGGCTTTTCACAGTAACTTCATTTGAAGCCTACTTGTGACAATATGCAATGTTCATTTTTTTTCATTTCATAATATGTGTATCAGACACAGTAATGCTCAAAGGTCTGGGTTCGTGTGTGTATGTACCTGCTGCAGCGAGGGTTTTTGAAATCTTGGTTTAAAAGACAGACAGACACTCTGGTGACAGAATGATAATTAAAGCATCGTAAAAGTAAGATCATCATTTGTTTAAACATAGTGTTTATCTAAATAGGGTTAATGGCATTTTGTTTATAAAAAGGTTCCATGGGGTTTAGATAATGGAGGGGTTGTGATTATCCTTTAGAGATGATGTAGCTAATGGAAGGAGCCTGGCATTATGATGTAGCTAATGGAAGGAACCTGGCATTATGATGTAGCTAATGGAAGGAGCCTGGCATTATGATGTAGCTAATGGAAGGAGCCTGGCATTATGATGTAGCTAATGGAAGGAGCCTGGCATTATGATGTAGCTAATGGAAGGAGCCTGGCATTATGATGTAGCTAGTGGAAGAAGCCTGGCATTATGATGTAGCTAATGGAAGGAGCCTGGCATTATGATGTAGCTAATGGAAGGAGCCTGGCATTATGATGTAGCTAATGGAAGGAGCCTGGCATTATGATGTAGCTAGTGGAAGGAGCCTGGCATTATGATGTAGCTAGTGGAAGGAGCCTGGCATTATGATGTAGCTAATGGAAGGAGCCTGGCATTATGATGTAGCTAATGGAAGGAGCCTGGCATTATGATGTAGCTAATGGAAGGAGCCTGGCATTGAAGCTGTCAGGTATTGAGTATCAGTTTATATTTTGCTCTGAACAGAACAGGAGCTTTTGGTCAAATGCTGGGAAGTTAAACAGCAGTTTGACGCAGACAAGACCATTAGACACAGGAGCAGAATTAGGCCACTCGGCCCATCGAGTCTGCTCCGCCATTCAATCATAGCTGATATTTTCTCATCCCCATTCTCCTGCCTTCTGCCCATAACCCATGATCACTTTATTAATCAAGAACCTATCCATCTGTCTTTTTAAAAAAAAATTTAGAGTACCCAATTCATTTTATCCAATTAAGGGGCAATTTAGCGTGGCCAATCCACCTACCCTGCACATCTTTGGGTTGTCGGGGTGAAACCCATGCAAACATGGGGAGAATGTGAAAACTCCACACAGACAGTGACCCAGAGCCGGGATTGAACCTGGGACCTCGGCGCCGTGAGGCAGCAATGCTAACCACTGTGCCACCATGCTGCCCCTCTATCTCTGTCTTAAAGACACTCAGTGATTTGGCCTCCACAGCCTTCTGCGGCAAAGAGTTCCACAGATTCACCCACCCTCTGGCTGAAGAAATTCCTCATCTCTGTTTTATAGGATCGTCCCTTCAGTCTGAGATTGTGTCCTCTGCTTCTAGTTTTTCCTACAAGTGGAAACATCCTCTCCACATCCACTTTATCCAGGCCTCTCAGTATTCTGAAAGATTCAATAAGTTCCCCCTCATCCTTCTAAACTCCCAACGAGTACTGACTCAGAGTCCTCAACCGTTCCTCGTACAAGCTCTTCATTCCAGGGATCATTCTTGTGAACCTCCTCTGGACCCTTTCCAAGGCCAGCACACCCTTCCTTAGAGACAGGGCCCAAAACTGCTCACAATACTCCAAATGGGGTCTGACCAGAGCCTTATACAGCCTCACAAGTACATCCCTGGTCTTGTATTCTCGCCCTCTTGACATGAATGCTAACATTGCATTTGCCTTCTCAACTGCCGACTGAACCTGCACGTTAACCTTAAGAGAGTCGTGAACAAGGACTCCCAAGTCCCTTTGTGCTTCTGATTTCCTCAGCATTTCCCCATTTAGAAAATAGTCTATGCCTAAATTCCTCCTTCCAATGTGCATAACCTCACACTTTTCCACATTGTATTTAATTTGCCACTTCATTGCCCACTCTCCTAGCTTGTCCAAGTCCTTCTGCAGCCCCCTTGCTTCCTCAATACTCCCTGTCCCTCTTCAGATCTTTGTATCATCTGCAAACTTAGCAACAGTGCCTTCAGTTCCTTCTTCCAGATCATCATGAAGGATCTCTCTCTCTTTCAAAGCAGTTTCTCCAAAACATCTCAATATAGCAAGTATTCCTGTGTTTGCTAACTGTATTTAAAAGTGGATTTTGGCCTGAGATGAGTTTTGCCTGAGTGGAGATAAAGGATAACAGTTAGGAGTTAGTGTTTCATGTTATTGTTAAGCATTGGTTAACTGGTAATTATATGATATTTTCTTGATGATGTTGAAGTTAGTTTAATCCTGTGTTAGTAATAAAGTTGGTTTAATTTCCCTATTTGTCTAAGGAGTCATTCCTGAAGCATCCTTTCCTCAGAGTCTCAAAAATTAAATAATGTTTTCGGGTTTCTGTCTGGTATCCTAGCAACTGCTGGGGTCTGGTCTGGGATCGTAACAGAAGCAATACTTGATTCAACATGTATATTTGTACAGAATCAGTACAAAAGAAATTTCAGCTTCATATTTGCAGCCATCCCCAGCTCCTCAGAAACCACATTAGGGAACTGGAGCTGGAGCTGGATGAACTTCAGATCATTCGGGAGGCAGAGGTGGTCATAGATAGAAGCTTCAGGGATGTAGTTACTCTGAAGAATCAAGATAGATGGGTGACGGTGAGAGGGGCTGGGAGGAAGCAGTCAGTACAGGGATCCTCTGTGGTCGTTCCCCTCAGTAACAAGTATACCGTTTTGGATACTGTTGAGGGGGACGACCTACCAGGGGTAAGCCACGGTGAACGGATCTCCAGCACTGAGTCTATCCCTGTGGCTCAGAAGGGAAGGAGGGAGAGCAGGAGAGCAATAGTTATTGGGGACTAGATAGTTAGAGGGACAGATAGACGGTTCTGTGGCAGCGAAAGAGACTCACGGATGGTATGTTGCCTCCCGGGTGCCAGGGTCCGTGACGTCTCGGACCGTGTTTTCAGATTCCTTAAGGGGGAAGGGGAACAGTCACAAGTCATGGTACACATCGGTACCAACGACATAGCTAAGAGAAGGGACGGGGATTTAAAACAGGAATTTAGGGAGCTAGGGTGGAAGCTGAGAGCCAGGACAAACCATGTTGTCATCTCTGGTTTGTTGCCGGTGCCACGTGCTAGTGAGGTGCGGAACAGGGAGAGAGTGCAGATAAACACATGGCTGCAGGGATGGAGGGAGGGAGGGTTTCAGTTACGTGGATAATTGGAGCACATTCTGGGGAAGGTGGGACCTGTACAGACAGGACGGTTCGCACCTGAACCAGAGGGGCACCAATATCCTGGGAGGGAAATTTGCTACGGCTCTTCGGGGGGGTTTAAACTAAGTCAGAGGGCTGGGAAAACGAGCTGTCGCCCAGAAGCCAGTGTTGAGAGTAGTGAGGTACTGAGGAGGGTATCAAGGTCACAGGAGTGTACCAGCAGACAGAAAGGGTGCAAAGGAGATTTACCAGGATGCTGCCTGGTTTGCAGGATAGGTCTTATGAGGAAAGGTTGAAGGAGCGAGGGCTTTTCTCTTTGGAGCAGAGGGGGATGAGAGGCGACTTAATAGAGGTTTATAAGATGATGAGGGGGATAGATAGAGTGGACATTCAGAGACTATTTCCTCGGATGAATGTAGCACACCAGAATGACGGAGTGGGATAGCTTGATCTTGGTTTCGGACAATGCTCGACACAACAGCGAGGGCTGAAGGGCCTGTTCTGTGCTGTACTGTTCTATTCTATCTATATTTCCTTGTATAAATAGATATTGGGGCTAGTTTAGCTCAGTTGGCTGGACAGCTGGTTTGTGATGCGGAGCGAGGCCAGCAGCACGGGATCAATCCCTGTACCGTCTGAGGTTATCCATGAAGGCTCCGCCTTCTCAACCTTGCCCCTCGCCTGAGGTGTGGTGATCCTCAGGTTAAACCACCACCAGTCAGCTCTCCCCCTTAAAGGGGAAAGCAGCCTATGGTCATCTGGGACTACTTTAGATATTGGCCCAAATCATTCGGTCAGCAATGATGCAGAGGACATTGCAGCTGACTGCAAAGATAACTGCATACTTACCTTTCTGCGTCCATGTAGCTGGGTCACTATCCAGATTGCATCAGCAATGATCCAGCACAACTATCCATGGGGAGCAATGGGAAAGAGGAGAAACACAGAGGACAGAGCATCTATTCACAACATCACCTGCTCTGTTCAGGAAGGTTATTAAAGGTTTTAAGGATTTTCAATGGAGTGGGTGAGAGTGAATGGGCAGGTGGGATCCTGCTGTGTAGATTCCCTGTTTCCTACTTTCCAACTACAGTTGTGACTACAGTTCAACGTAAATCATTGGCTGGGTAGCAGTTTATGACATCCTGACAATGTGCAAGGCACTGCAGAAATTCTCGCTTGTTCTTTTATAGAGGCAGCTAGCAAATGATTTATAACATTAGTCTCTGCAACACCAATTATTTCAGGAGAATTCACACACAACTTACAAATAAAAGGACTGTCCCCTCTCGTTTTCAGACGTAGTCCATCTCCAATCTCCAACTCAATATTTTCCATCTCTCTCTCCGGGATCCAGAACGCCAAGCTCTGATCAGGTGTGTGCTTCTCAGAGATTCTCAACAGCTCGGGTTTATTAATCAAACTCTTCAGCTCATCCACTGAAATCTGATCTGTTTGTCCCTTTGCTTCCACTTCTATCACACAAGAGAAAACAAGAGAAGAATGAACAACAGGTCCAGGAGCCCCAGAGCCTCAACCTCTGCACCATTTTCAACTCCTCGGATTTTACGACCATTTTCACATCACTTGCTGCTCACTACGGTTTCACCTTTTCTGTTTTTTAGTTCTTTAACAGAGCCGAACTCTGACCCCATTGTTCAACAGTCCCCCGCTGCCCAGAAAGGCTGACATTGATCTGTCAACAATCCCCATCTTTCAGCACGAATCAAGTAAGATGGACTGAATGGTCTTGAACATCTATAACCGCATTTGTCTACTGGGCCCTTACCAACACAGAATTCAGAACAAGGAAGATGCCAAATGTCAGTTTCCTCCAAACATCGATAAGCTCCTTACTCAGGAACAGAAACAGGAGGCCATTCAGCCCCTCAAGCCTGTTACACAGGAACAAGGAGGCCATTCATCCCCTCTCCAGCCTGTTACATAGGAACAAGAGGAGGTCATTCAGCCCTCGAGCCGGTTACACAAGAACAAGAGGAAGTCATTCAGCCCCTCTCCAGCCTGTTGCAGAGGAACAGGAGCCCATTCAGCCCCTTGGGCAGGCTACACAGGAACAGGAGGAGGCCATTCAGCCCCTCGGGTCATTCAGCCCTCTAGAGCCTGTTGCACACAAAATATCTGGAATTAAAAGTCTAACTCTGACCATGTGGTTTGTCATAACAACTCATCTGGTTTACTAATGGGCAGCACAGTAGTGCAGTGGTTAGCACTGTTGCTTCACAGCACCAGGGATCCAGGTTTGATTCCCGGCTTCAGTCACTGTCTGTGCAGTGTCTGTACGTTCTCCCCGTCTGCGTGGGTTTCCTCCGGGTGCTCCGGTTTCCTTCCACAAGTCCACAAATACGTGCTGTTAGGTGAATTGGACATTCTGAATTCTCCCTCTGTGTACCCGAACTGGGGCTGGAATGTGGCGACTAGGGGCTTTTCACAGTAACTTCATTGCAGTGTTAATGTAAGCCTACGTGTGACAATAAAGATTATTATTAATGTTCTTCAGGGAAGGAAATCTGCCGCCCTTACCCGGTCTGGCCTACATGTGACTCCAGACCCACAGCAATGTGGTTGACTCTTAACTGCCCCGTCACTGAAATGGCCGAGCGAGACACTCAGTTGTATTCAACCGCTAGGAAAGCATGTAAAAGGAATGAAACCAGACGGCCCACCCGGCATCGACCCAGGCACCGGAAACGGTAACGGCAAACCCAGCCCGGCCGACCCTGCAAAATCCTCCTTACTAACATCTGGGAGCTTGTGCCAAAGTTGGGAGAGCTGTCTCACAGACTGGTTAAGCAACAGCCTGACATAGTCACACTCACAGAATCATACATCCCAAACAATGCCCCAGACACCACTATCACCATTCCTGGGTATGTCCTGTCTCACCGGCAGGGCAGACCCAGCAGAGGGGCCGGCACAGTGGGATACAGTCAGGAGGGAATTGCCCTGGGAATCCTCAACATCGACTCTGGACCCCATGAAGTCTCACAGCTTCAGGTTAAACATGGACAAGAAAACCTCCTGCTGATTACCACATACCATCCACCATCAGCTGATGATTCGGTATTCACAAAGGAGGAACAAGTTGATTGGTGGTGTCTCAGAGGGATGTGTAAATACTTTAAAACAGGTGGGTATTACGAGGGAGGAAGTGTTAGGTGTGTTAAAAAGCATTAAGGTCGATAAATCCCCAGGGCCAGATGGCATCTAACCCAGATTATTGAGGGGGACAAGAGATGAAATCGCTGGGCCCCTGACAGAAATCTTTGTGTCCTCATTGGCCACAGGCGAGATCCCACAGGATTGGAGGATAGCCAATGCTGTCCCGTTATTTAATAAGGGTTGCAAGGATAATCCGGGTAATTATAGACCAGTGAGCTTGGCGTCAGTGATAGTGAAATCGTTGGAAAAGATTCTCAGAGATAGGATCTATGCACATTTGGAAGTGAATGGTCTTATTAGCGACAGACAGCATGGTTTGTACGAGGGAGGTCATGTCTCACTAATTTAATTGAATTTTTTGAGGCGGTGATAAAAATGATTGATGAGGGAAGGGCTATGGATGTTGTCTACATGGACTTCAGTAAAGCATTTGATAAGGTCCCTCATGACAGTCTGGTGCAAAGGATTAGATCACATAGGGGTCAGGGGTGAACTAGCTGGATGGATCCAGAACTGGCCTGGCCATAGAAGACAGAGGGTAGCAGTGGAAGGGTGTTTTTCCGAATGGAGGGCTGTAACTAGTGGTGTTCCGCAGGGATCAGTTCTGGGACCTCTGCTGTTTGTAATATATATAAATGACTTCGAAGAAAACGTAGCGGGTCTGATTAGCAAGTTTGCGGATGACATGAAGATTGTAGGAATTGTGGATAGTGCTGAAGATTGTCAGAGAATACAGCAGGATATAGATAGGCTGCAAAATTGGGCAGGGAAATGGCAGATGGAATTTAACCCGGACAAATGCGAAGTGATGCATTTTGGTAGATCCAATTCAGGTGGGAGCTATAAAATAAATGGCAGAACCATCAGGAGCAGAGAGACAGAGATCTGGTCGTGCAGGTCCACAGATCCTTAAAAGTTGCAGCACAGGTGGAAATGGTGATAAAGAAAGCATACGGCATGCTTGCCTTCATAGGGCGGGGCATTGAGTATAAAAGTTCGCAAATCATGTTACAGTTATATAGAACATTGCTTTGGCCACATTTGGAATACTGTGTCCAATTCTGGTCACCGCACTACCCAGAAGGACATGAAGGCTTTGGAGAGAGTACAGAAAAGTGTCATGTGAGAGTACCTTTAAGAAATGGGTGTTTATTACTGCAGTGATGTCAGAGAGTGGGTGGAGCTGGGTTGTCTGTCAGCTTTTTACTTTCGTTTTAGGCTGTTTGCTGCAGGGTGTGTTTTAGTTTCGTTTTCAGAGCTGGATAGCTGCAGTCACAGCCAGAAGATGTATTAGAGTCTCTCTCTCTCTGTAATCTTAAGAATGTAAATTGACTGTCCGTGTGGTGTTTGCACATTCGCCCCGTGTCTGCGTGGGTTTCGCCCCCACAAACCAAAAATGTGCAGGGTAGGGGGATTGGCCACACTAAATTGCCCCTTAATTGGAAAAAAATAATTGGGTACTCTAAATTTATTTTAAAAAAGAATGTAAATTGATCCTTTGGTGATTTAAAACTAATAACTGCTCTCAGTTGTGATGTGCTTCTGTTAAAAGTTATTTTTTAAGTCTTATGGATGTTAAAAAGACAGCCTTAAGGATTACTTAGTGTTGTATTCTTTGGGGGTTGTATTTGAATTGATGGTTGCTAAGATGTTCACCATATGTTTTAAAAACGTTAACTCGAGTTCATAGAATAAACATTGTTTTGCTTTAAAAAATACTTTTCCATTTCAGCTGTACCACACCTGTAGAGTGGGCCGTGTGCTCCCCATACCACAATCTATGAAAAGGTGTGGGTCAGGTGAACTACATGATATACTTTGGGGTTCTCTAAACCCTGGCCCATAACAAAAGGTTGACCAGGATGTTGCCTGGTATGGAGGGTATTAGCTATGAGGAGAGATTGAATAAACTGGGACTGTTCTCCCGAGAGAGATGGAGGCTGAGGGGCAACCTGATAGAAGTTTATAAAATTATGAGGGATATGGATATGGTGAACAGTTGGAGGCCTTTTCCCCAGTGCGGAAATAACAATTACAAGGGGGCACAAGTTCAAGGTGAGAGGGGTAAAGTTCAGTGGAGATGTGCGGGGGAAGGTTTGTTACTCAGAGGGTGGTGGTGGTGGCCTGGAATGCATTGTCAAGTGAGGTGGTTGAGGCAGATACGTTAGCGACCTTTAAGACTTATCTGAATAGATACATGAACAGATGGGGTATAGAAGGATACAGGCTATCCTTCCATTTTGGTCTAGACAGTGAATAGTGTTCTGTTGCCTGTAAGAACACTATTCACGACGCCCTATGCTGCTCTTGCTCATGGATTTGCTTTGTTTGGCCCCTTGTTCTGCACTGTAACCAATCACTGTTTGTCGATGGACCATTTGTCAATGTTCTCTGTTGATTATTCTTTTTGTCCACTATGTACGTACTGTATATATTCCCTTGGCCGCAGAAAAATACTTTTCACTGTACTTCGGTACATGTGACAATAAAGCAAATCAAATCAAAGATAGGACACCTGATCGGCACAGGCCTGGAGGGCCAAAGGGTCAGTTCCTGTGCTGTATTGTTCTTTGTACACCTCCATGTTGAACACCACTTTGAGGAAGCACTAAGGGTGGCAAAGGCGCAGAATATACTCTGGGTGGGGAACTTCAATGTCCATCACAAAGAGTGGCTCGATAGTACCACCACAGATTGAGCTTGCTGGGTCCTAAAGGACAGAGCTGCTAGACTGGGGCTGCAGCAGGTGGGGAGGGAACCCAGAGGGGAAAACATACTTGACCTCATCCTCATCAATCTGCCTGATGCAGATGCATCTGTCCATGACAGTATCGGTAGAAATGACCACCGCACAGTCCTTGTGGACCCATCTTCACATTGAGGTACCCTCCATCCTCTCCAAATGAAGCAAGACCTGGACAATATCCAGGCTGGGCTGACAAGTGGCAAATTCCATTCACGCCACACAAGTGCCAGGCAATGACCATCTCCTACAAAATGAAATGAAAATCGCTTATTGTCACGAGTAGGCTTCAATGAAGTTACTGTGAAAAGCCCCTAGTCGCCACATTCAGGCGCCTGTCCGGGGAGGCTGGTACGGGAATCGAACCGTGCTGCTGGTCTGCTTTAAAAGCCAGCGATTTAGCTCAGTGAGCAAAACCAGCCCCTGGCTGGAACATAAGAACTAGGAGCAGGAGTGAGCCATCTAGCCCCTCGAGCCTGCTCCGCCATTCAATGAGATCATGGCTGATCTTTTGTGGACTCAGCTCCACTTTCCCACCCGAACACCATAACCCTTAATCCCTTTATTCTTCAAAAAACTATCTTTATCTTAAAAACATTTAATGAAGAAGCCTCAACTGCTTCACTGGGTAAGGAATTCCATAGATTCACAACCCTTTGGGTGAAGAAGTTCCTCCTAAACTCAGTCCTAAGTCTACTTCCCCTTATTTTGAGGCTATGCCCCCTAGTTCTGCTTTCACCCGCCAGTGGAAACAATCTTCCTGCATCTATCCTATCTATTCCATTCATAATTTTATAAGAACAAAGAACAAAGAAAATTACTGCACAGGAACAGGCCCTTCGGCCCTCCCAGCCTGCACCGATCCAGATCCTTTATCTAAACCTGTCGCCTATTTTCCAAGGTCTATTTCTCTCAGTTCCCCACCCGTTCATATATCTGTCCGGATGCATCTTAAATGATGCTTTCGTACCCGCCTCTACCACCTCTGCTGGCAAAGCATTCCAGGCACCCACCACCCTCTGCGTAAAAAACTTTCCACGCACATCTCCCTTAAACTTTCCCCCTCTCACCTTGAAATTGTGACCCCTTGTAACTGACACCCCCAATCTTGGAAAAAGCTTGTTGCTATCCACCCTGTCCATACCTCATAATTTTGTAGACCTCAATCAGGTCTCCCCTCAACCTCCGTCTTTCCAATGAAAACAATCCTAATCTACTCAACCTTTCTTCATAGCTAGCACCCTCCATACCAGGCAACATCCTGGTGACCCTCCTCTGCACCGTCTCCAAGGCATCCACTTCCTTCTGGTAATGTGGCGACCAGAACTGCACGCAGTATTCCAAATGTGGCCGAACCAAATTCCTATACAACTGTAACATGACCGACTCCCGGTTGCGGCTATGCGGAGCTAAGCCGCACATTCGGCAGCTCCCGCTATTTAGGGACTTTAGGGCCGTTTCGAGGGCCCCAAACGGAGCTGTTTTTACGCATCCCGGTGGGGGAAGGTGCCTGGAAGAACTTGCCCCACACTATATGGTGCTCACCCGGAGTGGGAAGAAGAAATAGGCTGCAGCAACTCCCCCAAAAAAACGGGGGAAGGAAAACAAAATGGCGGCCGGCGCAACACCCGAGGACTGGTGGAAGTGGGCGCAGGAGCAACAGGCCTCGCTCCTACGTTGTTTTGCTGAGCTGAAGGCTGAGCTGCTGGACTCCATGAATGCAACTACGACCAAGCTGCTTGGGACCCAGGCGGCCCAGGAGGTGTCCATTCGGGAGTTGCAGCAGCAGGCCGCTGAGCGGGAGGAGGAGGCCATGGTCCTCGTGGGAAAAGTGGAGTTGCACGAGGCACTTCACAAAAAGTGGCAGGACCGCTTGGAGGAGCTGGACGTTCACACGAGGCGAAAGAATCTGAGGATCCTGGGCCTGGCGGAGGGGCTGGAGGGGTCGGATCTCCCGGCGTATGTGACCACGATGTTGAGCTCGTTGATGGGGGCGGGGGTCCTTCCATTTGCCCCTGGAGCTCGAGGGAGCCCACAGAGTGATGGCCAGGAGGCCCAAGGCAGGTGAGCCCCCGAGGGCGGTGCTGGTGCAGTTCCATCGATTCAGTGACCGGGAGTGTGTGCTGCACTGGGCCAAGAAAGAGAGGAGCAGTAAATGGGAGAATTCGGTAGTGAGGATCTACCAGGACTGGAGTGCGGAGGTGGCTAAGCGGCGGGCCGGGTTCAACCGGACGAAGGCGGTGCTTCATGCTAAGCAGGTCAGGTTTGGAATGCTGCAGCCTGCGCGCCTGTGGGTGACATACAAGGACCGGCACCGAGTCCCCGGAGGAGGCGTGGGCCTTTGTACAGGCGGAGAAGCTGGACTCGAACTAGGACCTGGGGACATACTTTGGCCGGCGTTGTTTCCGCTGAGGCTGTTTTGTTTCAACTTTTTTAACTACGACATGTGTGTTATGTATGCTGGTTTTCTGTTTGCTGGTTTTCTGTTTGCTCTGTTTACGGGTGGGTTTGTTTGTTGGGTATGGTTGTGGGTTAGGTGGGGAGTGTTGGGGGTTTGTGTTTTATATGTTCCCTTCTGTACAGGGCTGGGGTTGAGGTGAAACTGGATTTTGGGGAACTGTGTCAGAAGGGTGGGGTGTGGCTGTGTGAAAGCGCGGGCTTTCCTCTGGTTTCCCGCGCTGCGGGGCAGGAGGGTGGAGCTTGCGGTGGGGGCGGGGCCTCTATGGGTCTTCTTTCCCGCGCTGCAGCAATGTCAAGGAGGTGCGGCAAGAGGGGGATGACCCCATGCCGGGAGGGGATAGGTTTTGGCGGGAGCTGCCGG